>NC_080429.1:51553846-51651346 GCF_029873635.1 Malania oleifera | reverse complement strand
TATAAACGTTGGGTCGGAGTATTCTATTTCAAAAATCTGAATTTTAACTTTCTTAGGCAAACGTTCCAATATTGATTGTTGGGATTCAACGCGTGTTGATTGAGGTTCGCAACAGTTTGGATATGTAGAAATGATTATTCTACTAACTATCCTTGGCATTTGTAAAGGGTTGTACAAATGCTGTTTTGAAAGTTCATGAGGTGCAACAATTTTAAAAAAAAAATTAAGGAGAACCACACACTTAACTTTTGGGGGATTTTTTTTTTTTGGGCTGCATTTGTCCATTGCATTCGGGACTTAATTTGTTTTAAATCTCATGGAGGTTGACAGCGAGTCTTTCATAGCAAAAAATTGATACAAATGCACGAGGCTTTGGGACCACATTTAATTCATCACTATTCATATACTGTTGCTGCACAAGTACACGCACAAAAAAATCTTTCTAGAACAAAATGCTTAGATATCCTATCTTTAGATAATTATTTTGGATAAAAAACATTTCACTTTGTACTACAAATTTCGTGGTACGTATGAATAAAATGAAATTAAAAAATAAAATGAAATTTATTATTTAATTTCTTGATATGTTACATTTAAATTTTTATTCTATTTCTCTATTTCATTTCACAAGGCAAACATAACATTAGATTTTTTTTATTAAAAAATGGGATGAAATTAAGCTTCCAGTAAAAAAAATTTGGACTAAAGTCGAGCTCCCAGCCATAAAATGTAGTTTGTAGTGGCCATAAGTGCAGACGGACTTGCTTTCCTATCTTGTTTGGGCTAAAAAATGCCTCATACAAGTGGGTCCAGAAATTGATGCGTAGAATTAAAATATTCAGTGACAGCTTATTCACCGTAATTTATCCATTGAAGACAGAATTTTAACATTCATTAATGATTCTAATTTGGATTGTACTTTTTGCAATAATGATTTGTTTACCACTATGCTTTCGTTAAGAGTACTTTGCTATGCATTCATGATTATTGTCAAGAGAATTCTAATATATCTACAGATGAGGACTATAATATATATATATATATATATATATATATATATATATTATAGCACTAGTTGAGTGGCTTGATTAGGTTAGGCACCCTAAGAAAACTCATGCCTCTGTCTTTGTTAAGGCCTTGGGAAAATGTATTGATGTAGGCTCTGGATCAGTATTGACTGGTGAGGCAAGAGTTAGTAGCATTGTAAATTTGGGGTTGACATGTCAGTTTGGAGCCCCCATTTTATCTTTTTCTAAACTTAATTATGATGGGACGATCAGTAAGGAGCTCTATTTCCATGCATCTATCAATTTTGTTAGTCTCCTCTCAAAGCAGCTGGTTTGTGGCAGTGCTGACCAGATTAGAAAAGCTACTGTTTTTTTCAAGGATTGTGGGACTTCGTGTGTAGTTTACTAGCACCAAGAGAGAGGAATATCAAAAATACAGAGTGAAGCGAGATCATAAGATTGTGCCAGATTTGTTATATAAGTGCAACACCCCATTTGTTTGCAGTTAACTTCTCTTAAGAGAGAGGTAAACCTCTTAATTGGTACTGAATTAACCTCATTCAAAATTGCATTCAACACTTATTTAAGCTTATCAAATGCAACCTATGCCTTTGTAGCGGTTCTGTGGTTATGGATTCTGTTGTGTGATATTAATTCTTTAATGTCTTTCCTTAGCCCGTACATGTGTTGTATGATGACATTTCTATGTGTCACGAGCCTAGCTTGTTCAGGGCATTATGCTTGCCTGTGACTGTTTGTCTCGTGTGTTGGGGATAGGTTTCCATCGTATAAATGCTAGCGCTGCATGGTCTTTTCACAAAGGTATGAATATAGTCGGCCCGTGACACTATGTTGGCTACTCCCAGATGTATCAGCTTGTAATTTAATGAAAATTTTCTTTTATATAATAATAAAAAAGCATTCTAGTAAATTTATACAGATTTGTTAGCTAAAATAAAACAAGATGATGAAAAACATGGACTAAATCAACACAATAAAATGTTAAGATCAGCAAAGTATGCATGCCAATGAAAAATAAAAAATAAAAAATAAAAATGGAAGTGGACCAACCTCCACATTCAACATCTTTTTGCTGAAAAGAATCTGAATTGTATGAAACAGTGAGGTAATTTTGTCAAATTAGAAAACTTCACAATTCCAAAAAAGACATTCTTCTAGTAAGAGAATAAGATTCATTAAGAACATGGGAATAAAGGCATAATATGCAGGAATGATAGCTAGGAGGCATCACATTAAAGTCGCTAACTCCTATGGTGTAGCTTGCCCAATGTGGGTTTCCAATCAAGTGAGAAAAAAAAAAAAAAAAAAGCACCTAGGAAGTTTCATTAGGCAATTTGTTTAAGAATAAGTTTTTGGAAAGTTATGCCTTTTATATTTTATATTGAAAAACACTATTTGAATTGTGGGTTTTTGTCAATTTTTGGGAATTAAGTCAAAAAAGTTATGTTTCCTATATAGATTTAGAGGGTGAGTTCTACGTTTATAATAATAATTTTAAGAATGTTATGCTTTTTAATTTAGATTTGGATTATTTTTCTTTATATTTTTACGTCTATAGTTTTGCTTACATGAATGAACAATTACCAAATTATTAAATTATTAGAATTTTTTTAATTTTGTGACTGGTTTTTAGATGTCTAACAATTTATCAAATTATAAATTCCTACACAACTTCAATTATCATGCTACGAAATAAAGCCAATCGAATACTAAAAATTACTTGCCACCCACCATGAGTTATCTAATCTACACTGCCATTCAGATATAGAATATAATTTTCTCATCGTATTATATCCACCTAATCTTCCATAGATTATCCATATTTTCTTTGCCAGGTCTCTATAGAACAAGTAAGAAACAAATAGCAACAGGGAGATTACTGTTTTTTTCCTTTTTCCCAGGAAGAAAGGAGTTTGTGAGTGACTTATAAATAGGATGACAACATTCCTTCTATCTAGTGGATACAAAAGGAATTTAGCAACCTAGTTTTAATTTAAGTCAACTTCTCATTGATGACATGCACGTGTAACATTTGAAAATGAAACATGAATCCTTTACATTGAAGTGTTTGATTGGAGCATATGGAGACAAAGGCTAGCCCTTCTTTTAGTGGATTGCCACCTATTAGAGGAATAGAGCATCAAATTGATTTTGTGTCAGGTGCAACAATTCCTAACCGACCAGCCTATAGGAGTAATCCGGAGGAGACAAAGGAACTTCAAAGGCAAGTTGAGGAGTTGATGGCCAAAGGACACGTAAGAGAGAACATAAGTCCGTGCACGGTACCGGTGCTACTTGTGCCTAAGAGGGATGAAACTTGGAGATGTGTGTTGATTGCAGGGCTATCAACAACATTATGGTAAAGTCTAACATCCTATTCGGATGCAAATCATAACACAACTTCAAAATAACTAGTTCAAGTCCCAATTGGGCCGGTTACAAGAGCATAGGCAAGGAAGTTTAAAGTTGTACTCAATGGACTAATTCACGAGGCATGTGGACTCTAGAAAATTCATAGAGGCCCATTGGGCATGACCCACGTGAGCAATAAAGATTCATCAACATGATTCAAGTTCTAGAGGAATCTAGCCAAGGCTAAAGCTTAAATTGGCATGTTTAAGAATACTCCTTTTTGGGTCTGATTGTAAGGCTTGCATGTCATTTATTTTCCTTTTATTTGTTTCTAATTTTATGGGCATGTATTAGGCATGTGATCAGTCAATTAAAAGGCTGATTGTCTTTTTTATTTTAGGCAAATAAGAGTTATTTCTTTACCAGATTTTAGCCCTAATTAGGTTAACTATTTTAGGAATTTTTCCTTGTAATGGCCAACCTTTTAAATAGGCGTCTAAGTAATGAAAAGGGACAGATCATTATTCAATAAATTGTGAGAGTATTTTCTCTACGGTTCTTTGAAGAACTATACGAACTTATTGGGATTTCCCGTGGTGTTCACCAATGAGTCAAACAGTTTTTTTCCACCACCTTTTGTGGTGTCTTCCTTACACCGAGGTTCTTGTTTCACAATAAAAAATGGGTTAAGGTCATATATACCAAGGTTCTTGTTTGTCATAAACAGCAGGTCGAAGTCTATCATTCAATTTTTAACGTAGAACGATCTTGGGTTCCTTTTCATTGTCAAATCTCGTTATTTTGGAGGGATTTGCATCATTTGCTATCAGAGCACAAGTTCTAGTTCAGGTGTTCCTATCTCTTAAAAACCTTTCTTTTGTTTCTTTATTCTGTGTTCTTGTAGTTTCCAAATTCGATTCACATACCCTAGTTTAGACGAATTTCCCTTACCCCATTCCGTTCGTATTTTTTTCATAAAAAAAAAAAAGGAAAAAGAAAATTGATTGTTTTCATTCATTTTGGATTCCAATAAGCCTGAAAATCACCTGACCCCAAAATTAAATATTTTTTTCGAAAATCTAATCAGTCGTGTTCCTTGTATTCTTGCTTTGAAAACCTGAAATTCTTTGATGAGTTCTTGGTGAATTGTTGCTGGAAATTTTGAAGTATTGTTTAGTTTCAAAAGAGCTGGAGGAGAATAATCAAGTGGAAAAAGGCAAGAGTGGTGTGAACATTAGAGGGTTAAAAGTCACATATTTTTTTGAGTGAAACGAGTGTAGAGTGATTCACATTCTTGAGTGTGTTTACGTAAGGGAGAGAACTATGAGGTCTTTTTTTTCTTTCTAACATTCCTTTACAGCAAACATACCTCACAACAATGCTAAGAGCGTTGCTGAAGATGCTACAGAACTGGCTAATCCGAAAGTGTTTACGGAGGCCACGATGAGTGAAATGAGGCGTGTGATGATGCGAACCTCAATCGAAACGCGTTGAGACCCAACGAACAATATTCCATACTTGCCCAAAAAGGCTAAAATTCATATTTTTGACAGAAAACCCAGACCCAATTGTAGACACCCAAATTTTAACCAGGTCATTCTAGGAAGACCCGACATACTAAAAAGTTGACTTTGTGTTCCTGGGAATGGGAGGATCCAATTGAGTCTCGGTGTATTTTAAAAGAATCCCGCATTATTTTTACATTGAGTTTGAGTGTTTTAGTTGAGCCCGATTATTTTTGAGTCCCTAATTTCGAGTCCTGGATGTTTTAAAAACAAAACAAACAAAAGGTTTCCAGTCATGTTAAAATATAAGTTTAGGCTAGTTTGATTTCTAAGTTTAAGTCTTTTAATTTTTAGATTGAGTTTTTCAATTTTTAAATGAGTCTTTCAATTTTTAAATCAAATTTTTATTTTTAAATTGAGTCTTTCAAATTAAATATTTTATTGAGTCATTTTATTAAATCAAGTCCGGATCCGTTTGTTTTTGGGAATTAAAGTTCATCGGGCCTCTCAGCTATTGAACATTTAATTCCATGGGCCATTGCAAATCAAAAGCCTATGCGAATGAGGGTAGGGCGGCACATACTTTAAGCAATTAGGGGCGCACGGAGCCAAAGCAAAAAAGAAAAAAGAGAAAGAAAAAAAAAACCAGCGCCTCCTTCATCCTCTCCATCCCCCTGCTTCATCATCTTCTTCCCTTTCCTGCTTGCGCTCTCCCCTGTAGTCTCCTCTCCTACGAGCCTGCACGCCAATTCCCAGTAGCCACCGTGCCGATTGCCAGCTAAGATTTGAGCCACTAGCCCCTACCGAACCCCCTGGTCTGGTCAAGCCAAACTTGCTGCCACTATAATCTCAGACAACTCGTACCGCCGTTGGTGCTCCACGTTCACCACACCGTGCCTGCTACCAGCCGGAGACCCTTTGCTTTCTTTCCATCGTCTCCCTCATCCTCCCGTCACTCTCTCCGCACAGCCCCCGGCAGCCACCACAGGACACCACGAC
This sequence comes from Malania oleifera, assembly GCF_029873635.1. Taxonomy (NCBI): domain Eukaryota; kingdom Viridiplantae; phylum Streptophyta; class Magnoliopsida; order Santalales; family Ximeniaceae; genus Malania; species Malania oleifera. Next base: position 51,645,462 of record NC_080429.1, on the reverse strand, counting down.
TCTAGTCCAGCCACTAGTTGCTCCACCCCACAGTTGGTCCACGCTCAACTCTTGCATCGTCCTCGAGCTCCTCTACAGTAGCTCTACCACCAAGGCTCCTGCAACCCTTTTGGCCTCCTGCTGCAACTCCGGCAAACCACACAGCCACCCGAGTATCCCCTCTCTGCTGCTCCAGGCACACCCGCACCTAGTACTCCGGCCTTTCCTCTCTGTGAGTCCCCCGCCCCTCTGCATGTAGACCCACAAAACACACACATGCACTCACACTGTCACACACATGCTTGTACACACAAACACACACACACACACACACACACACACACACACATATATATATATACATATATACATATATTTTTGGATTTGTTTGGGGTTTTGACATGCAAAGTTTAATTTTTTTTTATAGTACATTTAATTGGAGCTTTATATATGTGTATATCTAACATTAATCTATTTTTTGTAGGATTTTTCCACCTTTTGCAATAATATTAATTCAGGTTTGATATATATATATATATATATATATATTTGATGTCGATTTATTTTATTTTATTTTATTTTATGTTATTTTATTTTATTTTATTTTTTGCAGGGGTTTGTTTTTGTCATAGTATTCATATAGGTTTAAATTTTTATTGTTTATATTAATACATGTTAAATAATGAATATAGTTGTCTTTTATTGTAGTATTTTCATTATTGTGTGATGTTTTGGTATGTTGTTGGTTATCACGTTTATATCGTTCCTATGTTCATCTTATGTATATTGTAGTATTTATAGGTATTACTATGTTCATATATTATTATATTTATCTTTAGGCGTAGTTTATTAGGTTTATCTTTATCATTATGTTTACGTTACTCTTATGATGGTATTTACATTGTAGTTTTTAATTATTAGTTTACTATTATGGCATTTTAGTATTATTATTAGATTATATGGTATTTTTTTTAGTATTTAAGTTAATATTATATGTTTATTGTCATTATTATGAATGATATGATATTATTACTATATTTAGTATCACCTATTAGGGTATTCTTAGTATTTTAACATATAGGGAACTACTTCATATGGTATCTTTAGGATATTTAGTATTACCTATTTGGGTGTTTTTAGTGCTTTCAATATATCAGGTATTATTATTTATTTATTTATTTTTAGTATTGTAATATACATGGTATTTTGTTACCTATTTTGACACTTGTAATATTTTAGTAGTTGCTGATTATCCTATTATCATATATTAAAACCTCCTGTACTAGTATTTTCCAATGAAAAATTCTATACATTTTCAAAATTTGGGAGCGTATTTTCTTAAATATTTTCTTGATTTTTATCCCTATGATTTTAATGCTAGGGTATGAGCTTTCGGGCTTCACGTACCTTTAGTTCTAAAGGAATATATATAGTACATATATTTTTGTATGATTCACTTGTTTATTTATTTATATTGCGTGTATTTTTGTAAATCTACTAATAGAGGAGTAATGTGAAAGACTTTTTAAATTAACTTAGGGGTAATTCCAAATTAGTTAGGTACCGTTCATAAGAACGGGCGCGTAGGGGGTGCTTGTAGCTTCCGCTCGCATAACCGAACTCCCGACCCCAGTTCTGTTAACGTAGACCAACTCTACCCTTAACATGGTAGTAATAATGTGTTCTAACCATACTAAAAGGTTAGTGGCGATTCCGACAACTCCATGTTTTTCTTGAAAATATTAAACCCCATTTTTCATTTCACCGCCCGGGGCACCCGTGCTGCCGGGACGTCACGACAGCTTGGCTACTCCGCTGGGGATTTTTGAGAGTCGAGTCAATAATTAATTTGGAATTATCCCAATTTAAATTTATTAAGTATTTTAATTACTCCACTTTATTTTGTAAATAAAATATCCCTATATTTGAATAAAGTAATTTGTTAACATTATAACCTATTTGACTTAGTAAATATATATATTTCCATAGTTGTAGATATCTTGGAGTTAATATGAATATTTAGTTTCCATACAGATAGATACCCTTAATTAATGTATATATTTAGTTTCCATAAAGGTAGATACCTTAATCAATATGAATATTTAGTTTCCATACAGATAGATACCATTAATTAATGTATATATTTGGTTTCCATAAAGGTAGGTACCTTAATCAATGTGAATATTTAGTTTCCATACAAATAGATACCCTTAATTAATATAAATGTGTGGTTTCCATATAAGTAGATACCTTTAGTTAATGTGAATTGATGTTCCCATATATATGTAGATATCATTTATTAATGTGATTATTTAGTTCCCATGTTTGAAAATATCCTTACTTTAATTTGTTTCCACTGGTGTTGGAATAAGCATGTAAGTAATTGTGAATAAGCATGTGACATGCATGTGGGGTAGTGGGTTTAGGTTAAGCTTTGATTCACACACTTTCACTAGCCCTCTACTCGGGCTTTACCCTGTAGGATTAGAAAGGAGCACAATATCGTTAGCCCTCATGCGACAAGGTCCTTGGGGGCGCGTGAACCACTCCGCTCAGTTGGAACTTTATCCAAGCCCATTGGGTGAAGATAGGGTTCAGGTTAGGAACCTTTTTATCAATAGGAATTAGAACCTACCCACACATACTTGTACATAGTTTTCCTTAACTAGGATAGGACCATGAAGAACCCTGTATATACGTACCTGCCCTGGGGCGAGACAGGAGCCACATCCTTCTCCACGTATAGCATGTTGTATATATGTTGTGAGATACCTTGTATTATACCATACATTTTGTATTCATTTTAGACTTACCTACTACATAGCCAGTATTTTGAAAAAGCCCAATAATGAGACCATGGCCCATCCTTTCAAAAAATGAAGCACTTGGTCCGAGCATTTTAAAATACGGGTCGGCCCAACCCTTTTTAAATAACTCGGGCCCAATTTTTTTTAAGCAATAACAAGCATAGGCCCGACCTTTTCTTAAGTAAAAACTCGGCCCAGGCCTGATTTTCAAAAAGGGTCAAACCCAGATTTCAAAAATGGGCTTCGGCCCTATTACCTAAAAATTCGGGCCAACATTTTCTAAGCAATCCAAGCCCAAGTCCTTTTAAAACTAGGGCCTGAAATCATCATGAAATACATTGAAGCCCATATTTAAAAATACTCGAGGCACAAGTGCACACTAAAGTTCACAAGTCCGTATTGAACAAATCCAACAGGTTGACTACCCTCGGTCAACCCCAACCTCGGATCATAATCTGACCCTTTATAGAGTCTGAGGTACATGGACCATCAACAAGGAAAAGAATGGTTGAGGGAAGATTTGAACTAAAATTGTGGTCCATTAATGGCCGTATTAATCTTGAAACCTTTCATTATTGAGATTTTCCATAGAATGCTGGCAAAGTAGTCATTTAGGTTACATCATATTCATGCACTTCATTTCATACATAGTTATGCACGATAGGCTGCATGCACGCTCATATCTTTGTTTTTATGTTGCATCTATGCATAAACACCTATTGCATCCCCTGTTCATGCATCAAAATACATTTACTCATGCAGTACATAATTGTGCATTCATGATTCCAAAAAGGAAATTTTTGGTTTTCAGTTCCTAATCAAAGAGGTCGTTTGAGTAACATAAAGTAATAATTGAAACCACCACGCATCAGTAGAATACCAGGTGAAGGGCAAGAGAAATGAGTGAATAATTGGAAAACAAGGTTCTAGGTCTAGAACAAAGACAAGAAGAGATAAATGAGAAGATAAGTAAGGTCTTGGAGTCACTGATGAACAAAAGAAAGGAGGTACAGGTTGATCTCGAAGTAGATATGGACCCCACTCATCTCCCAGGGTTCATCCCAGATCATGGAAAAACATCAGTTCCACCACTTGGTGTCATGGGGGGTCCACTGCCAAATAAGCCTCCTTTTATCCCTACTGTGCTAGCATAGGGGTTCCCAGTGGCAGAAGCTCCTCCGTCAGTACCTCCTGATATGGGGATAAACAAATTTGAGGCCGAGCATCACTGTGACGTAATAGAAGAGCGCTTGAAAGCAATGGAAGGATCTAATACATTTGACTCCGTTGATCTTAATGACTTGTGCCTCATGCCAAAGGTCATCCTACCACCAAAATTCAAAGTATCGGAGTTCAAAAAATTCAATGGAACCCACTGTCCTCGGACCCACTTGTGCCTCTATTCCCAAAAAATGGCTGCACACACCGATGATGAGAGGTTAATGATGCATTGCTTTTAGGATAGCTTGACTGGAGCAGCTATCAGATGGTACATTTAGCAAGATCGAGCTCGAATCCGTACTTGGAAAGATCTGACAAATTCTTTTATAGCTTAGTACCAACATATGATAGAAATGGCACCTGATCGTATGACCCTACAAAGCATGCAAATGAAACCTGACGAAACATTCAAAGAATATGCGTATAGGTGGAGGGACATGTCCATCCAAGTGAGCCCTCCGGTGGAAGATAGGGAGGCTATCTCTTTATTCGTAAATACATTAAAAGATCCCTACTTTGAGCATCTCTTAGGGGCAACCCCCCATGACTTCATGGTATTGTTTCTACCGGAGAGAGAATTGAAACGACCATCAAAGTCAGAAGAACCAAAAGTAGTGGCGCAGAAACCGGTTCATACAAGAAATGGATAAATAAGAAGAAGGATGAGGAAGCTCATATGATTCAAGGGCGACAATACCAAAGAGGTCATAACCAAGGGCTTAGAAGAAATCTTGTTAACCAAATAGCGCATACAGGCGCAGGGTCTCAGTTTGTTCCCTATGGGCCTACGCTCACATAGAAAAATGTTCAGACATGGAGAAATGATCCTACTAGGGGTGAACCAATTCCCATGTCCTATTTAGAATTGTTCCCCCAATTGCTCCAAATAAGGCTCATTTCAACGATCCCTGGAGTAGCCGTACAACACCTCCTGCCACAATGGTATGACCCAGATGCTAGGTGCGCGTATCATTCCAATTCTCCAGGTCACACCGTTGACCGCTGTTGGACATTTAAGCATAAGGTACTATTGTTGAGGGATGCCGGTTGGTTGGTCTTCGATGATAAGCAACCTGGAATCCACAGTAATCCCCTACCCAATCATGGGGAAAGAAATGGTTCATATGTTGTAAGAAGGTCGAAGCACACAAGGGGCAAGTTGTTGATTATCTAGTTTATTTCATGTAATGATATCATTTTAATTCCCTTTCTTTTGGCAGTATTTCGACACTATTGTCTCGGAAAATTTCCCTTTCATCAATAAATTGAATTATACATTTTCTTATATCACTTGTGTCATGAGTTCAATTGACCAAAAATTTGTTTGCTGTTGTTTCGTGTAAAGATAAGGAAAATGATAATACCAATATTCATAAGCCAGAAAGTGATGTTAATTTTGAAAACCAAATACGGGAGGTGGAATTAGAAGAAGATAAAACAATTTTCCTCACCCTATGAACTTAGATGTTGTGAAGAAGTAAAGAATCTCGAAGGAATTCAGTAAAATATATGTGTTGTGCCGAGAATTTCAAGTCAATTCGCTATTCATGTTTTGATCAAATGATAGATGGTCATCTTTGGCCGACCAGTTATCCCTAAAAAGAACCAAATATTGATTTACCAATTGTTAATCAAGTTAAGCTTGAATGTTAAACTAGTCTTTTCTTAAAAGCCAGTTCACCAAAAATTTAACCTGGGTGGGGTCTCTTAGCGTTTGGCAAGTCATATGAGACAACAATGGGCTATCGAAATGATGGCAGGCCATTTTTCTGCTACCCAAAAGAAATTCAAAGAAGAAATCCCTTGCAAGCCCTTTTAAGTCTAGAAAATTCAATTCTTGATTAACCTGTCAAAAGATCACACCCCACACTGGGGCAATTTTAAAAGGGTCAATCCCAAATGAAGTTCAAATGAAAATGAAGTTAAGATTCCTTTATAAAAGGAAAAAAAAAAGTTGTGGTAAAAGAAGAAGAAGAAGATATAAAAAACGAATGAAAAAAAGAGAGGGAAAAAGAAAGAAGAAGAAAAGAAAAAGGAAAGGAAGAAATAAGGGACATACTACATATGTGATCTTTGACCAAATTATCTTTGATAAAATCGACAATTTTTGAGCCTTATTTAACTCTTTTCTTCTTTAACCCATACCCCTAGCCTACATTACGGTCCAAATAAAAGTCCTGACCAGAATGGTATACATCATTGTCTCAAATGATTTGTCAGACTCAATAACGAGTCTAAACTACATAATGACCTGATCCTAAAAAGGTACGTAGGCAGCTTGTCCAAATGACAAGTTTGGTCAATATTTTGCAAAATGCCTCAAATCAAACTGGGGCAGAAAATTTTATTATGCGATGGGATTTTTGAGCCTTAGTTTCCCTCTTTTTTCTAAAAACCTATATTCCTAAGCCTATGTTTCTTTCAATTCTTAAAGACCATCTTGAGATCAAAACATGGACTGAACTTGACTAAACGAAAGACAACAGTTAAACAAGAGATTTCCAGTGATTTCATGGCAAAGTGAGACGAAAAGGGGAGAAGTGGCCCTCGATAAAATTGGGGCAGTCGAAGATTAGTCATTGAGTCTGGTAAATTAACATCATTGTCATATGGCTTTTGAATACTGGTATGAATTTTCCTTGTAATAACATCAGAACATGGTAAAACATTTATTTTGTGCGGGTGACCTTTTTATTTAACAAGTTGATGTTATAATTGCATAATTGTTCCTCAATAAAAAAAAGAAAAGAAAAAAAAAGAACACCTTCGTACTCTTCCAAGATTGAAAAGAGGACAAATGGTCAAAGAGTTTCAAAATCACTAATACGCTTCTCATAGAGAAAGTCCCTGTTGGGCATGTACGATGCGGGTAGAATCAGTCACAGAATAATCTAACTGGGGCAAATGTCATGTCAAGCTTTAGAGATCTTCTTATTTAAGAAGAATCTAACAAAAGGGTGAAGATTAGTGCCAAATAATTTCAATTGGGACAAATTTCGAGTTGAGTTTCAGTGGGACCTATTCAAGCTCCTTCTCATTAGATTTGAATATATATGAAAATAGTGACCAAGAGAAGTTATAGATCCATTCAACTGGGGCAGAGTTTGTGACTGAGCGTCATTTGAGCCAAGTTGACCACCTCCGTTAATAAAATCGTGCCAAGATCAGTTATAGATTCATTCATCTAGGGCAAGTTGAGTTTCAGTGGGACCCATTCAACCACCTTCTCATTAGATTGGAATATATATGAAAATAGGGCCAAGAGCAGTTATAGATCCATTCAACTGGGGCAGCTTGTCCAAATGACAAGTTCAGTCAATATCTTGCAAAGTGCCTCAAAAATTTTATCATGGGAAGAGATTTTTGAGCCTTAGTTTCCCTTTTTTTTTCTAAAAACCTATATTCCTAAGCCAATGTTTCGTCCAAGTCTTAAAGACCATCTTGAGATCAAAACATGGACTGAACTTGACTAAACTAAAGGCAACAGTTAAACAAGAGATTTCTAGTGGTTTCACAGCAAAGTGAGACGAAAATAGGAGAAGTGGTCCTTAATAAAATTAGGGCAGTCGAAGATTAGTCATTGAGTCTGGTAAATTAACATCATTATCATATGGCTTTTGAATATTGGTATGAATTTTCTTCGTAATAGCGGTGACCTTTTGATTTAACAAGTTGATGTTATAATTGCATAATCGTTCCTCAATCAAAAAAAAAAAAAAAAAAGAACACCTTCTTACTCTTCCATGCTTGAAAAGAAGACGGATGGTCGAAGAGTTTCAGAATCACTAATAAGCTTCTCATAGAGAAAGTCCCTGTTGGGAATGTACGATGCGAGCAGAATCAGTCACAGAATAATCTAACTGGGGAAAATTTCATGTCAAGCTTTAGAGATCTTTTTATTCAAGAAGAATCTAACAAAAGGGTCAAGATTAGTGCCAAATAATTTCAATTGGGAAAATTTCGAGTTGAGTTTCAGTGGGACCCATTCAAGCTCCTTCTAATTAGATTGGAATATATATTTATAGATCCATTCAACTAGGGCACAGTTTGTGACTGAGCTTCATTTGAGCCAAGTTGACCACCTCCGTTAATAAAATCGGGCCAAGATCAGTTATAGATTAATTCAGCCGAGGCAAGTTTCGAGTTGAGTTTCAGTGGGACCCATTCAACCACCTTTTCATTAGATTGGAATATATATGAAAATAGGGCCAAGAGCAATTATAGATCCATTCAACTGGGGCAGAGTTTGTGACTGAGCTTCATTTGAGCCAAGTTGACCACCTCCGTTAATAAAATCGAGCCAAGATCAGTTATAGATCCATTCAGCTGGGGTAGGTTTCGAGTTGAGTTTCAAGGGAACCAATTCTGAGACAACATAGCCAAGATTAGAGGTTGATTGGTTGATTACAAGCACATTGGAGAAAGGAAGTTCATGCATCATCATGCATTTCATGTATTGTACACAAAAAGTGCATATATATCATATCGTGCAACATGCATACATATCCCTATGTTAAGGTATCATATCAAATAGCATGCATGCATCCCTACTTTCTAGCGTCATAAGTAGCAACATGCATACACCACATTGCATCATTCGTTCACATTTGTCTTGACATCCTTATTTAAACTATCCATGTCTCGCAAAAAAAAAAATAGGGACAATCGACCCTAGTCCAAATTTTAGCCTCTATTTTGAAGTTGGGGCACCAGCCTTTAGGACCAAATTAGGTTGTATGGCTCTGGAGATCCTATAGCCAAGTAGTCATCATCAATTCAAAAACTCATCTGGCTCTCGGGATCCTATACCCAAGCATTCATCATCAATTCAAAATTTTATCTGGTTCTTAGGATCCTATACCCAAGCATTCATCATCAATTTAAAATTTATCTGGCTCTCGAGATCCTATACCCAAGCATTCATCATCAATTCAAAAATTCATTTGGCTCTCGGGATCGTATACCCGAGCATTCCTCATCAATTCAAAATTTCAACTGGCTCTCAGGATCGTATACTCGAGCAGTCATCATCAATTCAAAATTTCATCTGGCTTTCAGGATCCTATACCCGAGCAATCATCAATTCATTTGGCTTTTGGGATCCTATACTCGAGCATTCAGCTTCAATTCAGCAATTCATCTGACTCTCAGGATCCTATACCTAAGCATTCATCGTCAATTTGACAATTCATCTGGCCCTCAAGATGCTATACCCGAGCATTCATTGTCAATTCGAAAATTCATTTGCCTCTCGGGATCCTATACCTGAGCATTCATCGTCAGTTCGATAATTCGTCTGGCTCTCAAGATCCTATACTCGAGCATTCATTGTCAATTCGACAATTCATCTGGTCTCAAGGTCCTATGCCCGAGCATTCATCTTCAATTAGACAATTCATCATGTTCTCGAGATCATACACTTGAGTAGTCATTAGACTCTCATGATCCTACGCATGAGTAGTCACTTCCTAATTCATCTAGATCCTACACCCAATACAAGTCCTCCTCAAAAGCCTTGCTAACCGGGATTCTACACCCGAGTCATCATTAACCATCGGTCCAGAGTTCCCATCGAATAGTAATCAGACTCTCAGAATCTTACATTTGAGAAGCCCTCGAGATCCTACACTCGAGCAATCATCAGACTCTCAGAATCCTTCATCTGAGAAGTCCTCGAGATCCTACACTCGAGCAATCCGCAGACTCTTGAAATCCTACATCTGAGAAATCCTCATGATCCTACACTCGAGCAACTAGCATAATCTCAGAATCCTACATTTGAGAAATCCTCGAGATCCTACACATGAGCAATCCACAGACTCTCAGAATCCTACATCTAAGAAATCCTTGAGATCCTACACTCAAGCAACTAGCATAATCTCATAATCCTACATCTGAGAAATCCTCAAGATCCTACACTTGAGCAATCTGTAGACTCTCAAAATCCTACATTCGAAAAATCCTCGAGATCCTACACTTGAGCAACCAGCATAATCTCAGAATCCTAAATCTGAGAAATTCTCGAGATCCTACACTCGAATAACCAACATAATCTCAGAATCCTACATTTGAGAAATCCTCGATATCCTACACTCGAGCAACTAACAAAATCTCAGAATCCTACATCTGATAAATCCTCGAGAACCTACACTCGAGCAACCAGCAGAATCTCAGAATCTTACATCTGAGAAGTCATCGAGATCCTACACTTGAGCAATCAACAGTGACTTGGGATCTTACAACTAAGTAGTCAAACATCCAAAGGATCTCGGGATCTTACACCCAATTGATCATTCCCCAATGGAGCAACCATTTTTCAAAGACTCTGGACCCTACACTCGGGATCTTACACCTGATTGATCGTTTCCCAATGGAGTAACCATTTTTCAAAGACTCAAGTCCCTACACTTGAATACTCAAGATCTTACACTTGATTGATCATCCCCAGTGGAGTAACTATTTTTCAGAGATTCTATCCACTAACTTCCTAGAGAATTGTGCCACATTCCCATTTTGTCCAGTTTAATTTTTCTCATCCCTAGTTGGAAAAAGCAAACTGCATCTAGTTGATCTGAAAGCTTCAGGCAGCTATTCGATCTGGTTAAAATAGGTGTCTTTTATCTTTGCAGGCTTGTTGTTACAAATAACGTAGGAGAGTTCTCACTATTACATTGAAACAACAAAGCCTACAAAGAGGGGCAGCTATAGACACCCCAATTTTAACAAGGCCGTTCTGTGAAGACTCGGTATACTAAAAAGTTGACTTTGTGTTCCTGGGAATAGGAGGATCCGATTGAGTCCCGGTGTATTTTAAAAGAATCCGGCATTGTTTTTACATTGAGTTTGAGTGTTTTAGTTTAGCTTAATTATTTTTGAGTTCCTAATTTCGAGTCCTCGATGTTTTAAAAACAAAACAAAAAAAAAGGGTTTCTGGTCATGTTAAAATATAAGTTTAGGCTAGTTTGATTTTTAAGTTCGAGTCTTTTAATTTTTGGATTGAGTCCTTCAATTTTTAAATGAGTCTTTCAATTTTTAAATCGAATCTTTTATTTTTAAATTGAGTCTTTCAAATTAAATATTTTATTGAGTCATTTTATTAATCAAGTCTGGATCCATTTGTTTTCAGGAATTAAAGTTCACCAGGCCTCTCAGCTATTGAACATTTAATTCCATGGGCCATTGCAAATCAAAAGCCCATGCGAATGAGGGTAGGGCGGCATATACTTTAAGCAATCAGGGTTTTGAAATTTTTTTATAAAAGAAAGGGGACTCGCACGGCTGAAGGGGGGGCGCACGGAGCCAAAGAAAATAAGAAAAAAGAGAGAAAAAAAAAAACTAGCGCCTCCTTCATCCTCTCCATCCCCCTGCTTCACCATCTTCTTCCCTTTCCTGCCTACGCTCTCCCCTGCAGTCCCCTCTCCTACGAGCCTGCACGCGAATTCCCCAGCAGCCACCATGCCTATTGCCAGCTAAGACTCGAGCCACCAATCCCTACCGATCCCCCTGCTTTGGTCAAGCCATACTTTCTGCCACTATAATCTCAAACAACTCGTACCGCTGCTGTTGCTCCACACTCACAGCACCGTGCCTGCTACCAGCCGGAGTCCCTCTACTTTCTTTCCATCGTCTCCCTCATCCTCCCGTCACTCTCTCTGCACAGCCCCCGGAAGCCACCATAGGACTCCAAGACTATAGGCCAGCCACCAGTTGCCCCACCCCACGGTTGGTCCATGCTCAATTCCTGCACCGTCCCCGAGCTCCTCTACAGCAGCTCTGCCATCGAGGCTCCCATAACCCTCTTGGCCTCTGGCTGCAACTCCTGCAAACCATACAGCCACTCGAGTATCCCCACTCTGTTGCTCCAGCCACATCGGCACCTAGTACACCGACCTCTCCTCTCCGTGAGTCCCCTGCCCCTCTGCATGTAGACACACAAAACACACACGTGCACTCACACTGTCCTACACATGCTTGTACACACACACACACACACACACACACACACACACACACACATATACATATATTTTTGGATTTGTTTGGGGTTTTGACATGCAAAGTTTAATTTTTTTTATTGTACATTTAATTGGAGCTTTATATATGTGTATATCTAACATTAATCTATTTTTTGTAGGATTTTTCCACCTTTTGCAATAATATTAATTTAGGTTTCATATATATATATATATTTGACTTCGATTTATTATATTATATTTTATTTTATGTTATTTTATTTTATTTTATTTTTTGCAGGGGTTTGCTTTTGTCATAGTATTCATTTAGGTTTAAATTTTTATTGTTTATATTAATGCATGTTAAATAATGAATATAGTTGTCTTTTATTGTAGTATTTTTATTATTGTGTGATGTTTTGGTATGTTGTTGGTTATCACGTTTTTATCGTTCCTATGTTCATCTTATGTATATTGTTGTATTTATAGGTATTACTATGTTCATATATTATTATATTTATCTTTAGACGTAGTATATTAGGTTTATCTTTATCATTATGTTTACGTTAGTCTTATGATGGTATTTACAATGTAGTTTATAATTATTAGTTTACTATTATGGCATTTTAGTATTATTATTAGTTTATATGGTATTTTTTTTTTAGTATTTAAGTTAATATTATATGTTTATTGTCATTATTATGAATTATATGGTATTATTACTATATTTAGTATCACTTATTAGGGTATTCTTAGTATTTTAACATATAGGGAACTACTTCATATGGTATCTTTAGCATATTTTGTATTACCTATTAGGGTGTTTTTAGTGCTTTCAATATATTAGGTATTATTATTTATTTATTTATTTATTTTCAGTATTTTTAATATTGTAATATACATAGTATTTTGTTACCTGTTTTGACACTTGTAATATTTTAGTAGTTGCTGATTATCCTATTATCATATATTAAAACCTCCCATACTAATATTTTCCTATGAAAAATTCTATACATTTTCAAAATTTGGGAGCGTATTTTCTTAAATATTTTCTTGATTTTTAATCCTATGATTTTAATGTTAGGGTATGAGCTTTCAGGCTTCACGTACCTTTAGTTCTGAGGGAATATATATAGTACATATATTTTTGTATGATTCACGTATTTATTTATTTATTTATTTATATTGCATGTATATTTTTAAATCTACTAATAGAGGAGTAATGTGAAAGACTTTTTAAATTAACTTAGGGATAATTCCAAATTAGTTAGGTACCGTCAGTAAGAACGGGCGCGTAGGGGGTGCTTTTACCTTCTCCTCACGTAACCAAACTCCCGACCCCAGCTCTGGTAACGTAGACCCACTCTACCCTTAACGGGGTAGTAATCATATGTTCTAACCGCACTAAAAGCTTAGTGGCGACTCCGACAACTCCATGTTTTTCTTGAAAATATTAAACCCCATTTTTCATTTCGCCGCCCGGGGCACCTGCGCTTTCGGGACGTTGCGACACCAATGTTTATAAATGAAATGTGAACCGAAGGACTAAACTAAAAAATCCCGATCCAATGATTATAACTTAATCATGAACCGAAGGTATAAATTAACAAACCTGAACTAAATGATTATGAACGAATCACGAACTGAAGGTATAAAATTTGAACGCCACAAGGAAGAATCCTTTATAAGTTCAGAAGTTCCCTAATGAACCCAAAGAAGAAACAAAGTCTCACATTTTCATAATTTCTATTCAATGATATTTGTTCTTACAATGAGAAGGCTATTTATAGGCATAGCCTGGGAGACAAAGCATTAAACACTTTCAACCACTCTCAACAACTCTCAACAACTTACTAAGACTTTTTGCAAGATTAAAAATTAAATATAATACAAAAGTCAAAGAGTCAAATCCCATATTTGAATAGCACACCATTATTAAGGATATTACAAAATTTAAGCAAGATTAACTCCATAAAAAACTTGCATTAAGTTTAGTAAACCTTCATATTTCTTTGGGCCAAGCTTGGAGTGGCCCTTTTTTGAATAAGCCCAAATATCTTCAATTAGCCCATGAAGTGCTTCTTTGATCTTCTTAGATATTGCTCTAGTAATAGGCCCAACAGGAACATGGAGGGTAGGTTTAGAGAAGCTAGGAACTGAGAAGATAACAACTTGGGCAGTATTAAGATGAAGATTCAGTCATTTCAAGGTAGATCCGACCCTAGAGCATACCTTGAGTGGGAGAAGAAGATGGATTTCGTATTTGACTGGCACATCTATTCCGAAACAAAGAAGGTAAAATTAGTTGTGATTGAATTTTCTGACTATGCTATTACTTGGTGGGATCAACTTGTTATAAACAGGAGGCGGAATAGAGAACGACCAATAGAGACATGGGGGGAGATGAAAACAATGATGAGAAAGCGGTTCGTTCCAAGTTACTACTACCGAGAGTTGTGCGAAAAGCTACAAGGGTTGACAAAGTCGCTAATGTAGAGGAAGAATTGAGAAGCTACAATGATGAGAATCAATAAGTACCATTAAAGGATTACATATTCTAGTTGGGCTTATCACTAGAGCGAGATCGAAGAAGATCAAATAAGCACTTCATGGGCCGATTCAAGATATTTTGGCTTATTCAAAAATAGGGCACTCCAAGCTTGGCCCAAAGAAAGATGAATGCTTAATAAATTTAGTCCAAGTTTTTTGACAGAGTTGATAATGCTTAATTGATGAAGCTAATCTTGCTTAATTGCGCGTAAATTCCAAAGAACCAATTAATTGGCCAATTGACTTTCTAGACAAATTAGTTGGCCGATTGACTTTCTAGACCAGTTAGTTGGCCGATTGACTTTCCAGACAAAGTAGTTGGCCGATTGAATTTGCAGACAACCAATTAATTAACCGATTGACTTTCCAGACCAATTAGTTAGCCGATTGACTTTCCAGGAAAAAATAGTTGATTTACTTACCTATTTTGTTGTCTTTTCTCCATCCATGCTTTATAAATAGCATGCACTTATTGTAATGAAGATCATAGAATAAAAATGTGAGGGTTTGTTTCTTCTTGGTTCTTCAGAGAACTTGTGAACTTGTCAAGGATTTTTCCTTGTGGTGTTCAAATTTTATACTTTCGGTTCATGATTTAATTATAATCATTGGGTTGAAGTTTGTTACTTTATACCTTCAGTTCATGATTTATAAACATTGGGTTGTTGTTTTCTATCAAAAATCTGAATTTTAGCTTTCTTGGGCAAACATTCCAATATTGATTGTTGGGTTTCAACGCGTGTCGGTTGAGGTTCGCATCATTTGGCAAGTATTCCAATATTGTTCGTTGGGTCTCAACGAGTGTCTATTGGAGATCGCATCATTTGGTATTAGAGCTTAGGTCCTAAAATCAAGTTTACTATCCTTTTATCTTTTATTTCTTGTTATCATCCTGTCTTGTTCAGTAAGCCCTAAAACCTAAACCCTAAACCCAAAAACCTAAACCCTAAACCCTAAACCCTAAACCCTAAACCCCAAATCCTAAACCCTAAACCCTAAACCCTAAAAACCTAAACCTTAAACCCTAAACCCTAAACCCTAAACCTTAAACCTTAAACCCTAAATCCTAAAAAAAAAACCCCAAACCCTAACCCTAAACCCGAAATCCTAAACCTTAAACCCTAAAACATAAAACCTTAAACCCTAAACCATAAGCCCTAAACCAAGAACCCTCAACCTTAAACCCTAAACCTTAAACCATAGCCCTCAAACCTAAACCCTAAACCATAACCCTAAACCTGAAACCCAAAATCGTAACTTTTAATCCAAAATCTTAAACCCTAAACCCTAAACCGTAAAACATGAAGCCCTAAATCCTAAACCCTAAAACCTAAATGCAAGACCTTATACCGTGAACCCTAAACGCTAAACCCTAAAACTGTAAACCCGAAATTGTAAACCTTGAACCTTAAACCCTAAACTTAAAAAAAAAAACTAAACCTTGCACCATAGCCCCAAACCAACTCCAAAATTGGAAACCAATCGCACCATTGCTTCAAAAATTTCCTCCTACCCAAAAGTAAAACAAAAATGGTCCAAATCAGAGTTCAAACGAAGAACTTATACCCTCTTCATTCCCCTATAATCTTTAAACCCTAAACCCAAAACACTAAACCCTAAAGCCTAACACTAAACCCAAAACCCAAAACTCAAAACCCTAACCCTAAACCCGAAACCATAAACCCTAAACCCTAAATCCAAAACCCCAAACCCTAAACCCTAAAACATAAAATCGTAAACCCTAAACCCTAAACCCCAAACTCTGAACCCTAAAAAATAAAACCCTAGACCCTAAACCCTATACCAAAAACCCAAAGCCCTAACCCTAAACCCTAAACCCTAAACCCTAAAATGTAAACCTTAAACCCTAAACCCTAAACCAAAAACCATAAAACCTTAAACCCTAAACGCTAAGCCCTAAACCCTAAACCCTAAACCCTAAACCAAAAGCCCTAAACCCTGAACCCCAAACCCAAAACCCAAAACCCAAAACCCTAAAACATGAAACGCTAAACCGTAATCCCAAACACTAAACCCTAAACCCTAAACCATAAACCAAAAACCCTAAACCCTAAACCCTAAACCCTAAACCCTAAGCACAAAAAAAAAAACCTAAACACTAAACCCTAAACCCTAAATCCTAAACCCTAAACCCAAAACCATAAAATTGTAAACCCTAAACCCTAAATCCTAAACACAAAAACATAAAACATCAGGCCCAAAACCCTAAACCCTAAACCCTAAACCCTAAACTCCAAACCCTAAACACCAAACACCAAACCCTAACCCCTAAACCCTAAAACCGTAAACCCTAAACCCTAAGCCCTAAATCGTAAACTCTAAACCCTAAACAAAACCCCTAAACCCTAAACCCAAAACCATAAACCCTAAACCCAAAAACATAAAACCCTACACACTAATACAAAACCCTAAACCCTAAACCATAAACCAAAAACCCTAAACCTGAAGCACAAAACAATAAACCCTAAACCCCAAGCATTAAACCCTAAACCCTAAACCCTAACCTCAAACCCTAAACACTGAACCGCAAACCTTAAACCCTAAATCCCCAAACCCAAAACCCTAAACACTAATCCCTAAACCCTAAACCCTAAACTCTAAAACATAAAACCACAAACAATAAAACCCAAACCCTAACCCTAAACCTAAACCCTAAACCCAAAAACAAAAAACCCCAAACGGTAAACCCTAAACCCTAACCCTAAACTCAAAACCCTAAACGCTAATGCCTAAAGCCTAAAACATAAAACCCTAAACCCTAAACCCAAAACCCAAAAACCAAAAACCTTAAACCCTAAACCCTATACCATAAAACATAAAATCCTAAACCCTAAACCCAAAACCCTAAATTGTAAACCCTAAGCCATAAACCCTAAACCCTAAACCCTAACCCAAAACCGTAACCCTAAACCCAAAAACCAAAACCATAAACGCTAAAACATAAAACCCTATAACCTAAACCCTAAAACCCTAAACCCTAAAACCCTAAAACCCTAAACCCTAAACCCTAAACCCTAAACCCAGAAAAACCTAAACCATAACCCTAAACCCGAAACCCTAAACCCTAACCCTAAATCCAAAATCCTAAACCCTAAACCCTAAACCCTAAAACATTAAATCGAAAAATCCTAAACCCTAAACCCTAAAACCTAAATGCTAGCCCCTATACCATGAACCCTAAAAACTAAACCCTAAAGCCTAACCCTAAACCCAAAACCCTAAACCCATAATCGTAAACCCTAAACCCTAAATCCAAAACGCTAAACCCTAAACCCTAAATCGTAAAACATAAAACCCCAGACCATAAACCCTAAACCCTAAACCCTAGAACATAAAACCCAAAACCCTAAACCCTAAACCAAAAACACTAAACCCTAACCCTAAACCCTAAACCCTAAACTCTAAACTTTAAACCCTAAAACCTAAACTCTAATCCCTAAACCCTAAACCTTAAACACTAAACCCTAAAACCTAAACCCTAGACCCTAAACACTAAACAACAAACCCTAAACCCTAAACCCTAAACCCTAAACCCTAAACCCTAAACCCTAAACCCTAAAACCTAAACCCAAAACCCTAAAACTCTAAACCCTAAACCCTAAACCCTAAACACTAAAACATAAAACCTTAAACCCTAAACCCTAAACCCTAAACTCTAACCCTAAACCCTAAACCCCAAACCCTAAAACCCTAAACCCTAAACCCGGAAACCTTAAACCCTAACACTGAACCCGAAACCAAAAACCCTAAAACTCTAAACCCTAAACCCTAAACCCTAACGCTAAACCCAAAACACTAAAACCTAAACCCAAAACCTTAATACACTAAACCCTAATCCCTAAATCCTAAACCATAAACACTAAAGCATAAAACCCGAAACCCTAAACCCTAAACCCTAAACCAAAAACCCTAAACCCTAAACCCTAAACCTAAACCCTAAACCCTAAACCCTAAACCCTAAACCCTAAACCCTAAACCCTAAACCCTAAACCAAAAACCCTAAACCGTAAACCTTAAAACCCTAAACCCTAAACACTAAGCCCTAAACCCAAAACCCTAAACCCTAAACCAAAAACCTGACTTGAACCCTAAACCCTAAACCCAAAATCCTAAACCCTAAACCATAAAACCCTAAACCCTAAACCCTAAACCCTAGACCTGAAAACCCAAAACCCAAAACGCAAAACCTTAAACCCTAAACGCTAAACGCTAAACGAAAAACCCTAAACCGTGAACCCTAAACACTAAACCCTGAAACTGTAAACCCGAAACCATAAACCTTGAACCTTAAACCCTAAACTTAAAACACAAAAAACTAAACCTTGCACCATAGCCCCGAACCGACTCCAAAATCGGAAACCAATCGTACCATGGCCGGGTCAGATTATTTCCATCCGGGTCTTAGGGCAACGCATCCCCCTCCCCTTTATATTTTCTTCTTCTTCTTTTATCTCATAGGTAGCCCGAGGGCTCCCCCTTCTTCCCTTCTATCTCTTCCCTTTCCCTTTTCTCTTGTCTCTTTCCTCTTCCTTTGTCTCTCCCTCTGGAAAATCTCATCTCTCTCTCCCTTTGTTCCTCTTCTTCTTCTAGCAACACAACCTCTCTCTCTATCTACTTTTCCCTTGTCTCCCTCTGCAAATCTTTCCACCAGCTCTGCTACAACTTCGGCATTCTCCAGCTACCCCGAGCCCTCCATCACACCACAGCAGCAGTCGGGCAGCCCTCTGCACAGCCAGCCTTCGACCACAACACTAGGAGAGCCACCAAGCAACCTCCAGTCACCACCACACATGAAGCAGCTCCCTCGACCAGTAGCTCCAAACCAACACACAGCAGCTGCTGAACCTCCCACGACCACCAACAGAAAAGCCCATCACTAGACCACCCAAGTAGCTCCATCACAACACAGCAGCAGTCCCTGAGCTGCTGCACAGCACTAGTACAGCCTCCCATGGCTGTCTCTTTAGCTCTCTCTCTCTCTCTCTTATTCTCTTTTTTTTTTTTTATTACAACTGAATAATGTTTATTTTATTGTATTTCCTTATTAAAGTTGTTGGAAATTTTAGGGTAAAATCTTTGTTTAAGTGCTTTTATTTTAATTTTTTTATTAAAGTTTAATTTTTTTTTATTTTTTTATTGATCTTGCTCTAAAATAAAGGTTTTAAATTATTTGTTTTTATTTATCCTTCTTTTAATTGAAATTTCATTTTAATTTTTTTTAAAAAATAAAATAAAATAAAATACAAAAAAGAAAAGAAGAGGAAGTATTTTATATTTCTAAAGAAATTAGAAAAGTCGTCTTCTTAAAATTTAATTTTTTTTTATCGAAGTTCGGTTTAGTTCAGGATCAGTCTTGTTAAAGTTTTCGTTTTTTATTGTGTTTAGTTACCATTTGAACTATTTGGGTTTTTATTCGTGTCCGTGTTTATGTGAGCTTTGTTATTACGTATTTTAAGATCAAAGTTGTCATCTTTAATTAGCATGTTTTTCGGTTTTGTTTCAGTAGATTAGGGTTTCCATCTTTGCTCATTAATTCAGTGCTTGTTAGGTTAGGGTTTTTAAATTGCGTGTCGTTTAATTTGCCAATAGTGAAATTTCAACAATCTTGAAAACCCGAATCTGAATCGAGTTCAGTACAATTTTATTTTCGATTGGAAAAACATAAATTTTGAGATTAAAACGCATTTCTTGAGGAGACGATCTAGCCCTTGGGCTGAATATTACATGACAAAACTCATATACTTGGGATAGTTTCCGAGTTGCTCATTTTTCGTGTGAGTCAAGTTTTTGGCACCGTTGCCGGGGAATGTCGGACTTAGTCTCAAATTTGCATTTTTCCCGTCATTTTTATTAGTTTTATGAAAAATAAAAAAAAATCAAAAAATAAAAAATAGAAAAAAAATAAAGTTTTGAAAAAATGGCTGCACCTACACCGCGCACGATAATGGACTTTTTACAGCCTGAGTATGCCATTGCACCCTCTTCCACTATTTTGCCTTATGATGAGCTTAATTTCATGATGCAGCGTGGGAGGACGTCATTGCTACCCGAGTTCTATGAGATGGAATCTAAATGCCCTTATCAGCACTTAGTAGAGTTTGAATTAACTGGCAATTTTTTTTCCCTCATGCTAGGACTGATGAATCTATTCGACTGAATTTATTTCTTGCTACTTTGTAGGATAGGGCACAGATCTAGTTTCATTCATTAAGACCTCACTTTATCACTGATTGGTCTGATATGGTGCCTGAATTTCTGCATGCATTTTGTCCCTCAAAGAAAACTCAATTTTTGCTGGAACATATTCTTAATTTTGTGCAACAGGATGATGAGACATTTTGGGCTTGCTGGGAGCGATTCAAGGATCTACTAAGCACTTGTCCACATCACGGGTTCGACTCATGGAGGTTAGCTGATTGTTTTTATACTGTTCTTACCCTTGATTGCAAGTATTTTGTCCAGACCATGTTTAATGGAGAGCCCATCAGCAAGAATCCAAATTAGGTATTATCATTATTTAATTACTTAACTGACAATGTCCCACAATGGAACACATGATACACTCAAGCACCCATGACTGCACACCCTATCAGCACAATCAGTGGTAGAGAAGCGTATAAGCCAACATATTATCCAGATGATCCTCCGCCTCAATACCAACCACAACAGATCCCTCAGAGCTGTACGCCATTAGACCTTTTCGAGGATAGCATAACATAGATGGAGAACATGCTCCAGTAGTTCATACAAACTCAAGTCAATCATAATGATGAATTACGAGACACCATTAATGCGATGAGCACGTAGTTGGACATCTTAGAACAAGAGGAATCACTTGAAGAACATCAGCCTAGTCCTCAAGAGTAACAGCAGCCACACCAACAAATACACGATGTTTCTTTTGAGACAGCAGAGACCACCACTACTTCGAAAAGCGAGAAAGAATTTCCCCAACTTGAGATGCTCATCGTCGGACAACCAATTGTCCCAACACTGGAAGTTATGGCTGAAATAGATGAATTCAAAGAAAAATCAGAGGAAACGGGCCCAGAAGCGGAGTAATTAGTTGATGATGACACTGACACTCATACGGAGTACCAACCTGTGGTACCTCGCTCTCAAAGCCTAGAAACCGTGGCACCGTCACTCCCGCCTGAATCAGATGTCTAGGAGCCCAATGTGGAGGCAGACCCTTGCAGTGGTGAGATGATATGTGTACCCGATAAAGAGGGTGACCAGACTGGTGAATGTCATATTTTCAAGGAACCGTGTAAAGCTTTTAATATTAATGCTTTTGAAGAACTACAGGCAATTGTTCCAATCACTGTCTCTTAAACGTTAGTTCATAAAGAAGCAAATTTCCTAGACATGATGTTGAATAAAGACCCTTTCTTATCAACACACGAGGGTCAATCTACACACATATTGTTTGGTATTTTGATATGCATTAATTCATTTGAGGTTGATTTTCATGCAGGTATAAAAACTGATCCACTGTGGCGGCTCAAATTTGGAGAACTGCCGGTGCAATTTATAGACCTGCGACCACTAGAAGAAATTCCTCCTGAGCCTCCGCCAAACAATTGTGATTTTTTTCTTTCCCTTCTTTTCCTTTTATTTTATCTTATTTTATTTTTAGTTAGTTTTCAAGTCCATTTTCTTGTAGTTCAATTTTTCTTTTCCACTATCCCGCTGTTCAGGTACGCCTTACCTTTCCCGTGCACGATTTTTTCTATTTCCCCTATGCTTTCATATTGAGGACAATGTTCCACTTTAGTTGGGGGGGGGGGGTGAGCATTCACATGTAACACTGTGCACGTACACGTACCGGGTTTTATATTAAAAAAAATTCAAAAATAAAAAAAATCAAAAAAAAGAAAGAGAGAAAGAAAGAGGGGCACTGAAGAATTACACTACACTATGCCATGTGTAACCCTAACTCATATCCTTCACATGCTTGTGTGTAACTTACGAATTACACACTTGAGTCAATCATGCATATTTCTTTTTATATGATCTTATGACTCCATGAAGAATCAATTGGTAGTACATTTGTGTTAATCTAGCTATATAATTTCTTATATTTACACGGCATCTCACGAGGTTGAATAACCACATTCACATGATTCAATGCACTTAGGGTTTCCTGTGAGCACTAAAAGAACACCCGTGACAACTTTGAAACCTTGTGAAGTATTGTTAAACCAATTATCGTTCTTTTGAGTTTTTGACGTTAGCTCAGAGTTCCCGAAACTCAACTTTCCTTTTTTTTTTTTTTTTTTTCTGGATATCCTTTCTACACTAGTCTATGTTTTGATTTGCTAGCCTAGAGGTGACACCTAGTGGGGAGATAGAAACCTAGGTCTTGTAGCCTACTGAAAATGTGAAGGCTGAGCCACCCCCAGAGATAGACTTAATTCATGAACCCCTATTTGAGCTCAATTCCCATTGATTGTTTGAAGATTACAAAAGAAGTTTCATGATTATCCTAATTGCTTAAGAAAAGATAGAAAATAAAGAATGAGTAGAAGAAAGAACAAGAAATAGACATGTGCATGAAATGAAATGTCAATGCCAACCCACAAACATATCACAAGGACCAACACATATTTTCCACGTATGAAGATTCTTCAACCGATTAATGCCTCAGATGTATTCACGACAAGTTTGTGAATAAGGTGATCTAGGGTGGTCTCGGTTGGATATGGTGAGCAGGTGAGAAGATGCTAGGGTGAAGGACCTAACACCTCATAGATAGGCTAGATCCTTCTCAGACTTGTCCACTCCGTACATTTACCGTTGTTCCTTTTAGTATGTGGGATGTTTGATCGCGACACTCTTCCTGACATATAATGAGTGAACCCATTTTCTTTGAGTGTTTTTTAGGGTATAATAGTTAGGCCGAGTCATTTTTGGTTCTGTAGGTATCCATTGGTATCCTAGGTGTACTAAGTCACACACATCACACACATCTCGAGAGTTTACCTATTTATCCTCGGACTTATATGACTGCATTAACTTTGAAAGTGCCACTGATTAACTTCATGTGAGTATACTGCTCTTAAATGACATATAAACGATGAAACTTGCATAAGTGATGTGCTTTGGAGTTGTGTGTACTGAATATAAACGAGCCTATGTGAAATTCAGTTATGTTCTTGTATGTGAAATGGTATACTTGTGTTGCATGTGCATTGATTTCTTGTTTACCGAAGTTTGTAGTTGTAGGCACAACTCTAGAGACTAGAAAAATGTTAGTCAGGGGGTGTGATTATGCGTCAAAACTGCGTAATTGGGCACTTTAATCCGGTCTTTATGACTTATATACAATTATTGTGTTTCGAGTTTTATAAGAAATGGGCTCTAGAAGGGTCAAATTTGGCGGTGAACAGAGAACAAAAGAAAATGAAAAGAAAAAGAAAAAAAAATATAATACTTAGTGTTGATGTGACTCGGCCATGCATTGCAGGGTCGGGTTATTTCCATTCGGGTCTTAGGGCAGTGCATCCCCCTCCCCTTTATATTTTCTTCTTCTTCTTCTTCTTTCCTGCAGGCAACCCGAGGGCTCCCCCTTCTTCCCTTCAATCTCTTCCCTTTCTCTTTTCTCTTATCTCTTTCCTCTTCCTTGGTCTCTCCCTCTGAAAAATATCATCTCTCTCTCTCCCTCTGTTCCTCTTCTTCTTCTAGAAACACAGCCCCTATTTGTATCTCCTCTTCCCCTATCTCCCTTTGCAAATCTTTCCTTGAGCTCTGCAGCAACTTCAGCATTCCCCAGCTACCCCGAGCCCTCCATCACACCACAGCAGCAGTCGGGTAGCCCTCTGCACAGCTAGCCTTTGACCACAACACTAGCAAAGCCACCAAGCAACCTCCAATCACCACCACACAAGAAGCAGCTCCCTCGGCCAATAGCTCCAAACCAACACACAGTAGCTGCTGAACCTCCCACGACCACTAGCAGAAAAGCCCATCACCAGACCACCCAAGCAGCTCTATCACAGCACAACAGTAGTCCCTAAGCTGCTGCACAACACCAGTACAGCCTCCCATGGCTATCTCTTTGACTCTCTCTCTCTCTCTCTCTCTCTCTCTCTCTTTCTCTCTCTCTCTTTTATTCTCTTTGTTTTTTTTATTACAACTGAATAATGTTTTTTTATTTTATTTCTTTATTAAAGTTGTTGGAAATTTTAGCGTTGAATCTTTGTTTAAGTGCTTTCATTTTATTTTTTTATTAAAGTTTAATTTTGTTTTATTTATTTATTGATCTAGCTCTGAATTAGAGGTTTTAAGTTATTTTTTTTATTTATCTGTCTTTTAATTGAAATATCATTTTAATTCTTAAAAAAATAAAAAAAAATAAAAAGAAAAGAAAAGAAAAAACAAAAAAGAAAAGAAGAGGAAGTACTTTGTTTTTTTAAAGAAACTCGACAAGTCGTCTTCTTAAAATTTAATTTTTTTTTATCGAAGTTCGGTTTAGTTCAGGGTCAGTCTTGTTAAAGTTTTCATTTTTATTTTGTTCAGTTACCATTTGAACTGTTTGGGTTTTTATTCGTTTAGGGTTTTATGTTTAGGGTTTACGGTTTAGTTTTAGGGTTTAGGGTTTCAGGTATAGGGTTTTATCTTTTAGCATTTCGGGTTTAAGGTTTAGGGTTAGGGTTTAGGGATTTTGGTTTAGAGTTTAGGGTTAGGGTTTAGGGTTTAGGGTTTAGGGTTTAAGGTTTTATGCTTTAGTGTTTTGGGTTTAGGGTTTACGGTTTAAAGTTTTAGGGTTTTGGGTTTAGGCTTCAGAGTTTAGGGTATAGGGTTTGGAATTTAGGGTTTCGGGTGCAAGGTTTAGGGTTTAGGGTTTATTGCTTAGTGCTTAGGGTCGAGGGCCTAGGGTTTAGGGTTTACGGTTTAGAGTTTAGGGATTTTGGTTTAGGGTTTAGGGTCGAGGGTTTAGGGTTTATGGTTTAGGGTTTAGGGTTTAGGGTTTAGGTTTTAGGGTTTAGGGTTTTTTGTTTAGGGTTAGGGTTTAGGGTTTAGGGTTTTATGTTTAGGGTTTTATGTTTAGGATTTAGGGTTTAGGATTTACGGTTTAGGGTTTAGGGTTTAGGGTTGAGGGCTTAAGGTTTTATGTTTTAGGGTTTATGGTTTAGGGGTTGTGGCTTCAGGTATAGGGTTTAGGGTTTATGTTTAGGGTTTAGGGTTTAGGGTTTAGGGTTTTATGTTTTAGCGTTTCAGGTTTAGGGTTTAGGGTTAGGGTTTAGGGTTTTTGGTTTTGGGTTTAGGGTTAGGGTTTAGGGTTTAGGGTTTTATGCTTTAGTGTTTTGGGTTTAGGGTTTAGGGTTTAGAGTTTTAGGGTTTTGGGTTTAGGTTTCAGAGTTTAGGGTTTAGGGTTTGGAATTTAAGGTTTCGGGTGTAACGTTTAGGGTTTATCGTTTAATGCTTAGGGTCTAGGGTTTAGCTTTTAGGGTTTAGGGTTTAGGGTTTTTGGTTTAGGGTTTAGGGCCTAGGGTTTAGGGTTTAGGGTTTATGGTTTAGGGTTTAGGGTTTAGGGTTTAGGGTTTAGGTTTTACGGTTTACGGTTTAGGGTTTAGGGTTTAGGGTTTAGGGTTTAGGGTTTTATGTTTTAGCGTTTTAGGTTTAGGTTTTAGGGTTAGGGTTTAGGGTTTTTGGTTTAGGGTTTAGGGTTAGGGTTTAGTGTTTAGGGTTTAGGGTTTAAGGTTTTGTGCTGTAGTGTTTTGGGTTTAAGGTTTAGGGTTTAGAGTTTTAGGGTTTTTGGGTTTAGGTTTCAAAGTTTAGGGTTTAGGGTTTAGAATTTAGGGTTTCAAGTGTAAGGTTTAGGGTTTAGGGTTTATTGTATAGTGCTTAGGGTCTAGGGTTTAAGGTTTAGGGTTTTTGGTTTAGGGTTAAGGGTCTAGTGTTTAGGGTTTAGGGTTTATGGTTTAGGGTTTAGTGTTTATGGTTTAGGTTTTTATGTTTTAGTGTTTAGGGTTTAGGGTTTTTGGTTTAGGGGTTAGGGTTTAGGGTTTAGGGTTTTATGTTTTTGGGTTGAGGGTTTAGGGTTTAGGGTGTAGGGTTTCGGTTTAGGGTTAGGGTTTAGCGTTTTTGGTTGAGGGTTTAGGGTTTAGGGTTTAGAGTTTTGGGTTTAGGGTTTACCGTTTTAGGTTTTAGGGTTTATGATTTACGTATTAGGGTTTAGGGTTTAGGATTTAGGGGTTAAGTTTAGGGTTTGGGGTCTAGGGTTCAGGATTTAGGGTTTAGTGTTAAGGGTTTGGGGTTTAGGGTCCTTGGTTTAGGGTTTAGGGTTTAGGGTTTTGGGTTTGGGGCATATGGTTTACGGTTTAGGGTTTTAGGGGTTTAGGGTTTTCGGTTTAGGGTTTAGGGTCTAGGGTCTAGAGTTTAGTGTTTAGGGTTCAGGGTTTACGATTTTATGTTTTAGGGTTTAGGGTTTCGTATTTAGGTTTTTTGGTTTAGGGTTTAAGGTTTAGTGCTGAGGGTTTAGGGTTTTATGTTTAGGGTTTTTGGTTTAGGGTTTTTGGTTTAGGGTATAGGATTTAGGGTTTAGGGTTTAGGGTTTATGGTTGAGGGTTTAGCGTTTTTTGTTTTTGGGTTTAGGGTTTAGGGGTTGTGGTTTGGGGTGTAAGGTTTAGGGTTTAGGGTTTATTGTTTATTGCTTAGGGTTTAGGGTTTAGGGTTTAGGGTTTAGGGTTTAGGGTTTAGGGTTTTTGGTTTAGGGTTTAGGATTTAGGGTTTAGGGTTTAGGGTTTAGGGTTTATGGTTTATGGTTTAGGGTTTAGGGTTTAGGTTTTTATGTTTTAGTGTTTAGGGTTTAGGGTTTTTGGTTAGAGGTTAGGGTTTAGGGTTTGGGGTTTTATGTTTTTGGGTTGAGGGTTTGGGGTTTAGGGTGTAGGGTTTCGGGTTAGGGTTATGGTTTAGTGTTTTTGGTTTAGAGTTTAGGGTTTAGGGTTTAGGGTTTACGGTTTTAGGTTTTAGGGTTTAGGGTTTAGGGTTTAGGATTTAGGGTTTAAGTTTAGGGTTTAGGGTTTTGGTTTTAGGGTTCAGGATTTAGGGTTTAGTGTTAAGGTTTTAGGGTTTAGGGTCCTTTGTTTAGGTTTTAGGGTTTGGGGAATATGGTTTACGATTTAGGGTTTTAGGGGTTTAGGGTTTTTGATTTATGACTTAGGGTCTAGGGTCTAGGGTTTAGTGTTTAGGGTTCAGGGTTTACGGTTTTATGTTTTAGGGTTTAGGGGTTACGATTTAGGGTTTAGTATTTAAGGTTTTTGGTTTAGGGTTTAGGGTTTAGGGTTTTATGTTTTGGTTTTTGGTTTAGGGTTTAGGGTTTATGGTTTAGGGTTTAGGGTTTTATGTTTAGGGTTTAGGGTTTAGGGGTTGTGGTTTGGGGTTTAGAGGTTTGGTTTTAGGGTTTAGTGTTTAGGGTTTGAGGTTTTATGTTTTAGCGTTTAAGGTTTAGTTTTTTATTTTGTAGGGTTTAGGGTTTAGTGGTTGTGGTTTGGGGTTTAGAGTTTAGGTTTTAGGATTTACGGTTTAGGGTGTGGGGTTTTATGTTTTAGCATTTAGGGTTTAGGGTTTAGGGTTTAGGGTTTGGGGTTTTATGTTTTAGGGTTTAGGGTTTAGGGTTTAGGGTTTGATGTTTTTGGTTTAGGTGTTAGTGTTTAAGGTTTTATGTTTTAGGGTTTAGGGTTTAGTGTATTGGGTTGAGGGTTTCGGGTTTAGGGTTAGGATTTAGGGTTTTTGGTTTTGTGTTTAGGGTTTACGGTTCGTGGTTTTATGTTTTGGGGTTTAGGGTTTAGGGTTTAGGTTTAGGGTTTAGCGTGTTGGGTTTGGGGTTTAGGGTTTGGGGTTTACGGTTTGTGGTTTTATCTTTTAGGGTTTAGGGTTTAGGGTTTAAGGTTTAGGGTATAGTGTTTAGTGTTTAGGGTTTAGGGTTAGGGTTTAGGGTTTAGGGTTTAGGATTTAGGGTTTGGGGTTAGGGTTTAGGGTTTAGGGTTTGAGATTTTATGTTATAATGTTTAGGTTTTGGGGTTTACGGTTTAGGGTTTGAGGTTTTATGTTTTTGTGTTTAGGGTTTCGGGTTTAGAGTTTACAGTTTTAGGGTTTTGGGTTTATGTTTTAGGGTTTAGCGTTTAGGGTTTCTTGTTTAGTGATTAGGGTCTTGGGTTTAGGGTTTAGGGTTTAGGGTTTAGTTTTAAGGTTTAGGGCTTTGGGTTTTGGGTTAGGGTTTGGGGTTTCAGATTAGGGTTTAGGGTTTTATGTTTAAGGGTTTAGGGTTCAGGGTTTGGGGTTTAGGGTATAAAGTTTATTGTTTAGTGCTTAGCTTTAAGGGTTTAGGGTTCACAATTTAGGGTTTAGGTTTAAGGTTTTGGGTTTAGGGTTTGGGGTTAAGGGTTTAGGGTTTAGGGTTTAGGGTTTTAGGTTCTGGGTTTGACGTTTATGGTTTGAGGTTTTATGTTTTAGGGTATTGGGTTTAGGGTTTAGGGTTTAAGGTTTAGGGTTTAGGGTTTTGGGCTTAGGGTTTAAGAGTTTTAGGGTTTAGGGTTTTGGGTTAGAGTTTAGGGTTTCGGATTTAGGGTTTAAGGTTTTATGTTTTAGTGTTTAGGGTTTAGGGTTTAGGGTTTAGGGTTTATAGTTTCAGTGTTTTAGGTTTAGGTTACAGGGTTTAGTGTTTAGGATTTAGAATTTAGGGTTTAGGGTTTCACGTTTATTGTTTAGTGCTTAGGGTCTACGTTTTAGGGTTTAAGGTTTGGGGTTTAGGGTTTAGGGTTTTTGGCTTAGCGTTTAGGGTTTAAGGTTTGGGGTTTAGGATTAGGGTTTGGGTTTTTATGTTTTAGGGTTAAGGGTTTAGGGTTTGCGGTTTAGGGATTGGGGTTTTTAGTTTATGGTTTAGGGATTGGGGTTTTTAGTTTATGGTTTAGGATTTGTGGTTTAGGGCTTAGGGTTTTGGGTTTAGGGTTTTAGGGTATAGGGTATAGGGTTTAGGGTTTAATGTTTAGGGTTTAGGGTTTTTGGTTTAGGGTTTGGGGGTTAGCGTTTAGAGCTTAGGATTTCGGGTTTAGGGTTTAGGGTTTTTTGTTTAGGGTGTAGGGTTTTTTGTTTAGGGTGTAGGGTTTGGGGTTTACGGTTTAGGGCTTAGCGTTTAGGGTTTAGGGTTAAGGGTTTAGGGTTTACGGCTTGTGGTTTATGGTTTAGGGTCAGGGCTTAGGGTTTAGTGTTTAGGGTCAACGCTTTAGGGTTTAGGGTTTTATGTTTTAGGGTTTAGGGTTTAGGGTTTAGAGGTTGGGGTTTTTGGTTTTTGGTTTGGGATTTAGGGTTTAGGGTTTAGGGTTTAGGGTGTAGGGTTTAGGATTTTATGTTTAGGGTTTTTGGTTTAGGGTTTAGAGTTTGGGGTTTAAGGTTTATGTTTCAGCATTTAGGGTTTATGTTAGCTTTACCGTGATCCCAAGAGGGGGGGGGGGGGGTGAATGGGTATTTTTAAAATTTATCTCCTAGGTATTCCTCCTAATAGCAGTATGTTCCCAAGCCTATGGTCAATGTAGTGGAAATAATGTAAATATACCAGAAATTAAATAAAGCAGTTTAAACAATCACACAAGCACCAGAAAGCAGTAAAGAAAGGATGACACACAGATATGTTATCGAAGTTCGGCCAACTGCCTACGTCCCCGCCTTGGCTAACCAGCACAAGGATTATCACAATAACTTGCTCACTTAAACGGGTGGAGCGTCACCTATACAAACCAGGTCAAATTACCACAGGGCTGACCTCAACCTTTATACCAATCCTTACCAAGCTGGATTACCGCCCCCTCAGGTCACGCCTAGAATCTCTCAGATATACAATCAAACGGTACAATATATGGGTGCTTTCACGTAAAGCAGATTTGTACCACAAATGCGCACAAACACAAACACCACAGATGATTTAAAATGTAAGCTCTGTGTGGTCTAAATATTTCAACTCTCAACTATGTTTTCTATCAGTGTAGAAAGTACGTGAGAGTGTCAAACAAGCAATCTGTGTATCTCAAGGTATTTCAATCAAATGTGTTCACACAGAATATCAGATAAGCCTCAAGAATATCAATCAATAGAATATCTCAATCATGGAAGTATGTATATGCTTGGATTGCAAAATATATAGGATCTTTGTTTTCAACAAAAATATTTGAGTGAATAAATATTGCAACAAAGATGTTTCACCTCAAACAAAAATATCTCCTCAAATGGTTTTCAAAATAAAGAGCAATAGATATTTGTAAATGATTTTGAAAATATTTTGCAACCAAAAGTAAAAATGGGCTTCTTAAGATATTGCAACAAATATGCAATCTCAGAAGACCTAGTAAAGTCTTCTTAGGATGAACTTATTGGCTAAGTACCCTAAGAATCCTTTTGGTTTTGCTCTCAATAAAATTATATCAATCTCACAACCAAGAGAGAGTAAACCTTCCTATCTAAGCACTCAAGAATACTTACAAATGATTTTACGAGTATTGAATGTAAGCTAGAGTGTATTTGGAAGAGTATGAGCAAATGGGAATCAAAAGAAAGTATTTTTTCTTGAGAGAGATTTTCTTAATCTTTTTGCTAATCGATGCTTAATCAACCAAATGAAAGAGTATATATAGACATACCAAAGTTTTTGACCGTTGGGACCGATTAGGGATTATTAGAAAAGTTTAATAACGTTTAAAACATTTTAACCCCGTTTAAAGATTTTAACTGCGGTAAAAAAATTAGGTGCACCCCGAGAGGTCTGGTCGACCAGAAATGTTTCGGTCGACCAGGACTCATATGGTTCGGTCGACCAGAGAGTTTTTGAACTGAGGTCTCGGTCGACCAGAAATGGGTGATTTCCCAAATTTCTGAGGTTTGGTCTACCGGGCCTTTTTGAACTGCCTGGTTCGGTCAACCAGGCCGCTGGAAATTCTCCTGAGGACCCTCTGGTCGACCAGGTCGTTGGAGTACAAAAGTGTTCGGTCGACCGGGAGGTCAAAATGTTGACTCCTAGGTAGTTCGGTCGATCGGGTCAAATGAACTGTAGGGTCTCGGTCGACCAGATGGTCAAACTTTTGACTCCAGGGAGTTTCGATCGACCAGGGCCTTTTGAACTACCTTGGCTGGTCGATCGGGTGGTCAAACTTTGACCCAAGGAGTTTCGGTCGACCAGGGCCTTTTAAACTACCTTTTCTGGTCGACCGGGTGGTCAAACTTTGACCTAGGGTGTCTTGGTCGACCAGGCCAAAATGAACCGGTTTGGCTGGTCGACCGAAAGTGCATCGTGTGTGCATTTCAGTCCCGTATTAGAACAAACAAGTCCTATTCAAGTGCCTAACAAGTATATATGAAAGTGTGTGTGTCCTAGGGGCACTTTGGGTCCAATTTGAGGACACCGAAAAGGTCCAGTGTGTGTGTGCTTATTTCTAAGGTCATTTTTTATTTGTATTTGGTTTGAGCTTACAAAATAAATCATGCATGTGACGTGTGTGCTTATTACAAACCGAATACCCTAATTGCTATTACAGACAAATTCACTAATATTTACAATTAGGAGCATGAATTTGTCTTCAAGCTTTGAGCTATCGCATGCCATTTGATGATATGCTAATATGAACCTACACATAAACTAGATATTTATTAAATACAATCGTATTTTTCATTATCAAAACTGGGCGTGACCTATAAGGTCGATAGTTTAGGGTTTAGGGTTTAGGGTTATGGTTTAGGATTTTTGGTTTAGGGTTTAGGGTTTAGGGTTTAGGGTTTAGGGTTTCCGATTTAGGGTTAGGGTTTAGGGTTTTCCTTTAGGGTTTAGGTTTTAGGGTTTACCGTCTGTGGTTTTATGTTTTAGGGTTTAGGGTTTAGAGTTTTCGGTTTAGAACTTAAGGTTTGGGGTTTAGGGTTTTAGAGTTTAGGGTTTAGGGTTCAGAGTTTAGAGGTTTAGGGTTAGGGGTTTAGGGTTTAGAGTTTAGGCTTAGGGTTTACGGTTTAGGGTTTAGGGTTTGTTGTTTAGTGTTTAGGGTTTAGGGTTTAGGGTTTAGGATTTAGGGTTTAGGGTTTAGGGTTTAGTGTTTTGGGTTTTAGGGTTTAGGGTTTAGGGTTTAAGGTTTTTGGTTTAGGGTTTAGGGTTTAGGGTTTAGGGTTTAGGGTTTAGGGTTTAAGGTTTAGGGTTTAGGGTTTAGGGTTTAGGGATATAGGGTTTAGGGTTCGGGGTTTAAGGTTTAGGGCTTAGGGTTTAGGGTTTAGGGTTAGGCTTTTAGGTTTAGTGTTTAGGGTCTAGGCTTTAGTGTTTTGGGTTTTATGTTTTAGGGTTGAGGGTTTAGGGTTTAGAGTTTAGGATTTTGGGCTTTTGGTTTAGGGTTTAGGGTTTACAGTTTAGGGTTTAGGGTTTTATGTTTAGGGTTTAGGGTTTAGGGTTTAAGGTTTTATGTTTCAGCATTTAGGGTTTAGGGTTTAGGGTTAAGGTTTAGGGTTTTGGTTTTTTGGTTTAGGGTTTAGGATTTAGGGTTTAGGGTTTATGGTTTAGGGTTTAGGGTTTAGGCTTTAGGCTTTTGGTTTAGGGTTTAGGGTTTAGGGTTTAGGGTTTAGGGTTTAGAGTTTAGGGTTTAGGCTATTGGTTTAGGGTTTAGAGTTTACGATTTAGGGTTTAGGGTTTTATGTTTAGGGTTTTGTGTTTAGGGTTTAGGGTTAGGGTTTAAGGTTTTATGTTTCAGCATTTAGGGTTTAGGGTTTAGGGTTAAGGTTTAGGGTTTTGGTTTTTTCGTTTAGGGCTTAGGGATTATGGTTTAGGGTTTAGGCTTTAGGCTTTAGGCTTTATGGTTTAGGGTTTTATATTTTAGGGTTTAGGGTTTAGGGTTTAGGGTTTAGGGTTTAGGGTTAGGGTTGAGGGTTTTCATTTAGGGTTTAGGTTTTAGGGTTTACCGTTTGTGGTTTTATGTTTTAGGGTTTTTCATTTGGGGTTTAGGGTTTAGAGCTTAGGGTTTAGGGTTAAGGGTTTAGGGTTTAGGGTTTAGAGTTTAGAGTTTAGGGTTTGGGTTTTAGGGTGTAGAGTTTAGGGTTTAGGGTTTAGGGTTTGTTGTTTAGTGTTTAGGGCCTAGGGTTTAGTGTTTAGGTTTTAAGGTTTAGGGTTTAGGGTTTGTGGTCTAGGGTTTGGGGTTTTGTGTTTTAGGGTTTATGGTTTCGGGGTTGTGGTTTGGGGTTTAGGGTTTAGGGTTTAGGGTTTGCGGTTTAGGGTTAGGGTTGTGGGTTTTCATTTAGGGTTTAGGTTTTAGGGTTTACCGTTTGTGGTTTTATGTTTTAGGGTTTTTTGTTTAGGGTTTAGGGTTTAGAGCTTAGGGTTTAGGGTTAAGGGTTTAGGGTTTAGGGTTTAGGGTTTAGGGTTTAGAGTTTAGAGTTTAGGGTTTGGATTTTAAGGTGTAGAGTTTAGGGTTTAGGGTTTAGAGTTTAGGCTTAGGGTTTAGGGTTTAGAGTTTAGGGTTTGCTGTTTAGTGTTTAGGGTCTAGGGTTTAGGGTTTAGGGTTTAAAGTTTAAGGTTTAGGATTTAGGGTTTAAGGCTTAGGGTTTAGTGTTTTGGGTTTTAGGGTCTAGGGTTTAGGGTTTACGGTTTTTCGTTTAGGGTTTAGGGTTTAGGGTTTAAGGTTTAGGGCTTAGGGTTTAGGGTTTAGGGATATAGGGTTTAGGGTTCGGGGTTTAAGGTTTAGGGCTTAGGGTTTAGGGTTTAGGGTTAGGCTTTTAGGTTTAGTGTTTAGGGTCTATCCTTTAGTGTTTTGGGTTTTATGTTTTAGGGTTGAGGGTTTAGGGTTTAGAGTTTAGGGTTTTGGGCTTTTTGTTTAGGGTTTAGGGTTTTATGTTTAGGGTTTTGTGTTTAGGGTTTAGGGTTTAGGGTTTAAGGTTTTATGTTTCAGCATTTAGGGTTTAGGGTTTAGGGTTAAGGTTTAGGGTTTTGGTTTTTTGGTTTAGGGTTTAGGGTTTAGGGTTTAGGGTTTATGGTTTAGGGTTTAGGCTTTAGGCTTTAGGCTTTACAGTTTAGGGTTTTATATTTTAGGGTTTAGGGTTTAGGGTTTAGGGTTTAAGGTTAGGGTTGAGGGTTTTCATTTAGGGTTTTCATTTAGGATTTAGGTTTTAGGGTTTAGCATTTGTTGTTTTATGTTTTAGGGTTTTTTGTTTAGGGTTTAGGGTTTAGAGCTTGGGGTTTAGGGTTAAGGGTTTAGGGTTTAGGGTTTAGAGTTTAGAGTTTAGGGTTTAGGTTTTAGGGTGTAGTGTTTAGGGTTTAGGGTTTAGGGTTTAGGGTTTGTTGTTTAGTGTTTAGGGCCTAGGGTTTAGTGTTTAGGGTTTAGGATTTAGGGTTTAGGGTTTGTGGTCTAGGGTTTAGAGTTTAGGGTTTAGGGTTTAGGGTTTAGGGTTTTATGTTTTAGGGTTTAGGGTTTTGTGCTTGTGGTTTGGGGTTTAGGGTTTAGGGTTTAGGGTTAGGGTTGTGGATTTTCATTTAGGGTTTAGGTTTTAGGGTTTACCGTTTGTGGTTTTATGTTTTTGGGTTTTTCATTTAGGGTTTAGGGTTTAGAGCTTAGGGTTTAGGGTTAAGGGTTTAGGGTTTAGGGTTTAGAGTTTAGAGTTTAGGGTTTGGGTTTTAGGGTGTAGAGTTTAGGGTTTGGGGTTTAGAGTTTAGGCATAGGGTTTAGGGTTTAGGGTTTAGGGTTTGTTGTTTAGTGTTTAGGGTCTAGGGTTTAGTGTTTAGGGTTTAAAGTTTAAGGTTTTGGATTTAGGGTTTAGGTCTCAGGGTTTAGTGTTTTGGGTTTTAGGGTCTAGGGTTTTGAGTTTAGGGTTTTTGGTTTAGGGTTTAGGGTTTAGGGTTTAGGGTTCAGGGTTTAAGGTTTAGGGCTTAGGGTTTAGGGTTTAGGGATATAGGGTTTAGGGTTCGGGGTTTAAGGTTTAGGGCTTAGGGTTTAGGGTTTAGGGTTTAGGGTTAGGTTTTTAGGTTTAGTGTTTAAGGTCTAGGCTTTAGTGTTTTGGGTTTTATGTTTTAGGGTTGAGGGTTCAGGGTTTAGAGTTTAGGGTTTTGGGCTTTTGGTTTAGGGTTTGTGGTTTACGGTTTAGGGTTTAGGGTTTTATGTTTAGGGTTTTGTGTTTAGGGTTTAGGGTCTAGGGTTTAAGGTTTTATGTTTCAGCATTTAGGGTTTAGGGTTTAGTGTTAAGGTTTAAGGTTTTGGTTTTTTGGTTTAGGGTTTAGTGTTTAGGGTTTATGGTTTAGGGTTTAGGGTTTAGGCTTTACGGTTTAGGGTTTTATATTTTAGGGTTTAGGGTTTAGGGTTTAGGGTTTAGGGTTTAGGGTTAGGGTTGAGGGTTTTTATTTAGGGTTTAGGTTTTAGGGTTTACCGTTTGTGGTTTTATGTTTTAGGGATTTTCTTTTAGGGTTTAGGGTTTAGAGCTTAGGGTTTAGGATTAAGGGTTTAGGGTTTAGGGTTTAGTGTTTACAGTTTAGGGTTTGGGTTCTAGGGTGTAGAGTTTAGGGTTTAGGGTTTAGGGTTTAGGGTTTGTTGTTTAGTGTTTAGACTTAGGGTTTAGTGTTTAAGGTTTAGTGTTTAGGGTTTAGGGTTTGTGGTCTAGGGTTTAGGGTTTTATGTTTTAGGGTTTAGGGTTTTGGGGTTGTGGTTTGGGGTTTAGGTTTGAGGGTTTAGGGTTTAAGGTTTAGAATTTAGGGTTTCGGGTGTAAGGTTTAGGGTTTATGTTTTATTTTTTAGTGCTTTGGGTCTAGGGTTGAGGTTTTATTGTTTAGGGCTATTGGTTTAGTGTTTAGCGTCTAGGGTTTCGCGTATAGGGTTTATGGTTTAGTGTTTAGTGTTTAGGGTTTAGGGTTTTTTCTTTTTCGGTGTAGGGTTTAGGGTTTAGGGTTTAAGGTTTAGAGTTTTTGGTTTAGGGGTTATGGTTTAGGGTTTAGGGTTTTATGTTTTTGGGTTTAGGGTTTAGGGTTTAGGGTTTAGTGTTTCGGGTTAGGGTTAGGGTTTAGGGTTTTTGTTTTATGATTTAGGGTTTATGGTT
The DNA here is from genome assembly GCF_029873635.1 of Malania oleifera. Classification (NCBI taxonomy): domain Eukaryota; kingdom Viridiplantae; phylum Streptophyta; class Magnoliopsida; order Santalales; family Ximeniaceae; genus Malania; species Malania oleifera. The sequence goes on along the minus strand of NC_080429.1, from coordinate 51,608,894 downwards.
TACGATTTTAGGTTTTAGGGTTTAGGGTTTAGGGTTTAGGGTTTAGGATTTGGGTTTTAAGTTTAGGGTTTAGGGTTTAGGGTTTATGGTTCAGGATTTAGGGTTTAGGGTTAAGGGTTAAGGGTTTGGGGTCCTTGGTTTAGGGTTTAGGGTTTTTCGTTTTGGGCATAGGGTTTACGGTTTAGGGTTTTAGGGGTTTAGGGTTTAGGGTTTAGGGTTTAGCATTCAGGGTTTATGGTTTTTATGTTTTAGGGTTTAGGGTTTATGGTTTAAGGTTTAGGATTTAGGGTTTTTGGTTTAGGGTTTAAGGTTTAGGGTTTATCATTTAGGGTTAAGGGTTTATGGTTTTGCGGTTAGGGTTTTGGGTTTTTGGTTTAGGGTTTTGGGTTTAACGTTTAGGGTTTAGGGTTTTGGGTTTTGTGTTTAGGGTTTTTGGTTTAGTGTCTAGGGTTTAGGGTTTATCGTTTAGGGTTTAGGGTTTACGATTTTTTGTTTTAGGGTTTAGGGTTTAGGCTTTTGGGTTTAGGGTTTCCGATTTAGGGCTAGGGTTTAGGGTTTTCCTTTAGGGTATAGGTTTACGGGTTTACCGTCTATGGTTTTACGTTTTAGGGTTTAGGGTTTAGAGTTTAGGGTTTGGGGCTTAGGGTTTAGGGTTTAGGGTTTAGAGTTTATGGTTTAGCGTTTAGGGTTTAGTGCTTAGGGTTTAGGGTTTTTGGGTTTAGGGTTTAGGGTTTTTGGTTTAGGGATTAGGGTTTAGGGTTTAGGGTTTAGGGCTTAGGGTTTAGGCTTCGGGGTTTTAGGGTTTAGGTTTCAGGGTTTAGGGTTTAGGGCTTAGCGTTTAGGGTTTGGTGTTAGGCTTTAGGGTTTTGTGTTTAGTGTCTAGGCTTTAAAGTTTAGGGTTTTATGTTTTTGGGTTTAAGGTTTAGCGTATTGTGTTTCTGGTTTAGGGTTAGGGTTTAGGGTTTTCCTTTAGGGTTTGCCATCTGTGGTTTTATGTTTTAGGGTTTAGGGCTTAGGGTTTATGGTTTAGGGTTTTAGGGTTTTTGGTTTAGTGTTTAGGGTTTAGAGTTTAGGGTTTAGGGTTAGGGGTTTATGGTTTAGTGTTTAGGGTTTAGGGTTTGGGATTTAGGGTTTAGAGTTGTTTAGTGTTTAGGGTTTAGGGTTTAGGGTTTAGTGTTTAAGGTTTGGGGTTCAGGATTGAGGGTTTAGGGTTTAGGGTTTAAAGTTTAAGGTTTAGGGTTTGGGGCTTAGGGTTTAGGGCTTAGGGTTTAGGGTTTGGGGTTTTAGGGTTTAGGCTTTATGGTTTTGGGTTTTGTGTTTTAAGGTTTAGGGTTTAGGGTTAGGGTTGATGGTTTTCATTTGGGGTTTAGGTTTTAGGGTTTACCGTTTGTGGTTTTATGTTTTAGGGTTTAGGGTTTAGGGTTTAGGGTTTAGAGGTTAGGGTTTAGGGTTTAGAATTTAGGATTTAGGGTTTGGGGTTTAGGGTCTAGAGTTTAGTTTTCAGGGTTTAGGGTTTAGGGTTTATTTTTTAGGGTTTAGGGTTTAGGGTTTAGGGTTTGTTGTCTAGGGTTTAGGGTTTAGGGTTTAAGGTTTTATGTTTTAGGGTTTAGGGTTTTGGGGTTGTGGTTTGGGGTTTAGGCTTTAGGGTTTTATGTTTAGGGTTTAGGGTTTATGTTTTAAGGTTTAGGGTTTCAGGTTTCGGGTTTAGGGTTTTATGTTTTAGCGTTTAGGGTTTAGTGTTTAGGGTTAGGGATTTGGGATTTTGCTTTAGAGTTTAGGGTTTAAGGTTTTATGCTTTAGTGTTTTGGGATTAGGGTTTAGGGTTTAGAATTTTAGGGTTTTGGGTTTAGGTTTGAGGGTTTAGGGTTTAGAATTTAGGGTTTCAGGTGTAAGGTTTAGGGTTTAGGGTTAATTGTTTAGTGCTTAGGGTCTAGGGTTTAGGTTTTAGAGTTTAGGGCTATTGGTTTAGGGTTTAGCGTCTATGGTTTCTGGTATAGGGTTTATGGTTTAGTGTTTAGTGTTTAGGGTTTAGGGTTTTATGTTTTAGGTTGTAGGTTTTAGGGTTTAAGGTTTAGGGTTTTTGGTTTAGGGGTTATGGTTTAGGGTTTAGGGTTTTATGTTTTTCGGTTTAGGGTTTAGGGTTTAGGGTTTCGGGTTAGGGTTAGGGTTTAGGGTTTTTTTTTATGGTTTACAGTTTTTGGTTTACGGTTTACGGTTTTAGGGTTTAGGGTTTAGTGTTTAGGGTTTAGGGTTTCGAGTTTAGGGTTTAGGATTTTGGGTTTAAGTTTAGGGTCGAGGGTTTAGGGTTTTAGGGTCTAGGGTTTATGGTTCAGGATTTAGGGTTTAGGGTTAAGGGTTTAGGGTTTGTTGTCCATGGTTTAGGGTTTAGGGTTGACGATTTTGGGCTTAGGATTTACAGTTTTGGGTTTTAGGGGTTTAAAGTTTTTGGTTTAAGGTTTAGGGGTTAGGATTTAGGGTTTAGGATTCAGGGTTCAGGGTTTATGGTTTTATGTTTTAGGGTTTAGGGTTTAGGGTTTAGGATTTAGGGTTTTTGGTTTAGGGTTTAGGGTTTAGTGTTTAGGGTTTAGGGTTTTATGTTTAGGGTTTTTGGTTTAGGGTTTAAGGTTTAGGGTTTAGGGTTTATGTTTTATGGTTTAGGGTTTAGGGTTTAGGGTTTGGGGTTTTATGTTTTAGGGTTTAGGGTTTTGCGGTTGTGGTTTCGGGTTTAGGGTTTAGGGTTTAGGTTTAACGTTTAGGGTTTTATGTTGCATTTAGGGTTTATGGTTTAGGGTTAGGTTTTTGGGTTTTTGGTTTAGCGTTTAGGGTTTTGGGTTTAGGGTTTTATGTTTTAGGCTATAGGGTTTAGGGTTTAGGGTTTTATGTTTTATTGTTTAGGGTTTAGGGTCTAGGATTTAGGGTTTTTGGTTTAGTGTTTAGGATTTAGGGTTTACGATTTGTGGTTTTATGTTTTAGGGTTTAGGGCTAAGCGTTTAGGGTTTAGGTTTAGGGTTTAGGGTGTTGGGTTTAGGGTTTAGGGTTTGGGGTTAACGGTTTCTGCTTTTAGGTTTTAGGGTTTACGCTTTAAGGTTTAAGGTTTAGGGCATAGGGTCTAGTGTTTAGGGTGTTCGGTTTAGGGTTTTAGGGTTTTAAGGTTTAGGGTTTAGGGTTTGAGGTTTTATGTTTTAATGTTTGGGGTTTAGGGTTTAGGGTTTGAGGTTTTCTGATTTAGTGTTTAAGGTTTCGGGTTTAAAGTTTACAGTTTTAGGATTTTGGGTTTTTGTTTTAGAGGTTAAGGTTTAAGGTTTTGGGTTTAGGGTTTATTGTTTAGTGCTTAGGGTCTTGGGTTTAGGGTTTGGGTTTAGGGTTTAGGGTTTAGGGTTTAGGGTTTAGGTTTAAGGTTTATGGTTTTCGGTTTTGGGTTTAGAGTTTGGTGTTTCGGATTAGGGTTTAGGGTTTTATGTTTAAGGGGTTTAGGGTTTGGGGTTTAGGGTATAGGGTTTATTGTTTAGGGATTAGGGTCTTGGGTTTTGGGTACACAGTTTAGGGTTTAGGTTTATGGTTTTGGGTTTTGGGTTTTTGGTTAAGTGTTTAGGGTTTAGGGTTTAAGTTTTGGGTTTAGGGTTTTGGGTTTCGGGTTTACGATTTGTGGTTTTATGTTTTAGGGTTTAGGGTGTAGGGTTTAAGGTTTAGGGTTTTAGGGTTTTAGGGTTTAGGGTTTAGGGTTTGGGGTTAGGGTTTTGGGTTTAAGGTTTAGGGTTCAAGGTTTTATGTTGTAGTGTTTAGGGTTTACGGTTTAGGGTTTACAGTTTTTGGGTTTTGTATTTTTGTTTTAGGGTTTAGTGTTTAGGGTTTAGAATTTAGGGTTTACTGTTTAGGGTGTAGGGTTTATTGTTTAGTTCTTAGGGTCTACGTTTTAGGGTTTAGGGTTTCGGGTTTTGGCTTAGGGTTTGGGGTTTTGGGTTTTGTGTTTAGGGTTTAGGGTTAGGATTAGGATTTAGGTTTTTATGTTTTAGGGTTTAGGGTTGAGGGTTTGGGGTTTAGCGTTTAGGGTTTTTGGTCTATGCTTTGGAATTTGTGGTTTAGGGCTTAGGGTTTAGGGTTTTGGGTTTTAGGGTATAGGGCTTAGGGTTTACGGTTTACGGTTTAGGGTTTAGGGTTTAAAATTTAGGGTCTATGGTCTTTTGTTTAGGGTCTAGGGTTTAGGGTTTACAGTTTAGGGCTTAGGGTTTAGGGTTTAGGGTTTTAGGGTTTTGGGTTTATAGTTTTTTTTTCTAGGGTTTAAGGTTTAGGGTTTAGGGTTTAGGGCTTAACGTTTAGGGTTTAGGGTTTTAGGGTTTGGGGTTCAGGGTTTAAGGTTTAGGGCTTGGGGTTTAGGATTTAGGGTTAGGCTTTACGGTTTAGTGTTTAGGGTCTACGCTTTAGGGTTTAGGGTTTTATGTTTTAGGGTTGAGGGTTTAGGGTTTAGCGGTTAGGGTTTTGGGTTTTGGGTTTAGGGTTTTTTGTTTAGGGTTTAGGGTTTAGGGTTTTTTGTTTTAGGGTTTAGGGTTTATGGTTTCCAATTTAGGGTTTTCCTTTAGGGTTTAGGTTTAAGGGTTTACCGTCTATGGTTTTATGTTTTAGGGTTTAGGGTTTAGAGTTTAGGGTTTAGGGTTTAGGGTTTAGAGTTTAAGGTTTAGGGTTTAGGGTTTAGTGCTTAAGGTTTTGGGTTTTTGGGTTTAGGGTTTAAGGTTTTTGGTTTAGGGTTTAGGGTTTAGGGTTTAGGGATTAGGGTTTAGGGTTTAGGGCTTAGGGTTTAGGCATTCGGGTTAGGGTTAGAGTTTCAGGGCTTTTTTGGGTTAAGTTAGGTCGGCATTGGTGTTCGGTTAGGGTTTAGGTATGTTTTAGGGTGCGGGTTAGGGTTCGTGTTTCGGTTTAGGGTTAGGGTTTTAGCGTTTCCTTGGGGTTTAGTTTTGGTTTACCGTCTGTCGGTTTTTGTTCGGGTTCCGGGTTTTAGAGTTTTCGGTTTAGGCTTTGGGTAGGGTTTCGTGTTGGGGTTTTAGGTTTTTTAGGGTTTGCAGCCCTACAACCTAAAGCCGAAACCCTATACCTAAACCGAACAACCTAACCCATATACCCTTCAACCCTAACCCTAAACTTCAACACTCAACCCCCTAAACCCTAGACACTAAACTACTAAAACAAAACCATCAACCTAAACCTAAGCCGTAAACCATAAACAGGGAAACCTAAACCCAAAACCCTAAAACTCTAAACCCTAAACGCAAAACCCTAAAACCCTAAAACCATAAAACCCCAAACCCTAAACCCTAAACCCTAACCGTAAACCCAGAGAACTAAAACCGAAACCCAAAACCCTAAATCGTAAACCGTAAATCCTAAACACTAAAGCATAAAACCCTAAACCCAAAACGATAAACCCTAAACCCAAAACCCAAAATCCAAAACCCAAAACCTAAACTCTAAACCCTAAACACTAAACCCTAAACTCTAAAACATAAAACCAAAAACCGCAAACCCTAAACCCTAAACCCAAAACCCTAAACCAAAAACCCTAAACCATAACCCTAAACCTGAAACCCTAAACCCTAAACCCTATGTTAGCTTTGGTGCAATCCCAAGAGGGGGGGTGAATTGGATATTTAAAGTTTATCGCCTAGGTTAAACCAGATAAACAGTATTACTTAACCTAGGGTTTGTTTATGCAAATGTAAACCTAATCATTCACAATATAACATACACGTGCAGTAAGTAAATTGCGAAAATGTAAATGAACACACACGATATGTTATCGAGGTTCGGCCAACAGTGCCTACTTCCCCACCTCTAACTCGCAAGCTAGAGGATTCCACTAATAGCTCACTTAAGGGTGGAGCGGCACCGTTTACAACCAGGTCAAATTAACACAGGGCTGACCTCAACCTTAACCAGGTCAATTAGCGGGGCTGACCTCAACCTACACGCCTTAACAGGACGACGCACCTAGCTTTCCTAACCGGGTCTAAGCCAATCCGGGACTATTCCAGGGCTAGTCTCCCTCTTCAGGCCCGTTCCTAGAAATACAATAGTATTTAAAGTACAATCAAATGGTACAGTGATTGTGCTTTCATGTAAAGCAGATATGTACCCAGTTACGCACAGTATAATCAATACACTACCAAAAGATAGGATTTGATAAGCTCGATGTAGTCTAAGTGTTTACTCTCAAATATTTATGCAAATATAACAATCAGTGCGTGAGAGTGTAAATGGTATGATCTTTGTGTCAAAATAATATTTCAGTCACAATGCACAAACAAAGATCACAAGCATACTTCAAATATCTCAACAAGTAATATTTCTCAATATAACCACAAGAAATATTCAAAGATGGTTTGCAAAAATATTTATTTGATCTTTGTATTAAGAAGATATTCTCAATCAAAAAGTATAGTAACAATGATCTTCAGCACGCAAGCAAATATCTCAAAATATTTTTCTCAAGATAAATCACAAGAGATATTTGAAAAACGATTTGTAAAATATTTTTCGCAACCAAAACTCAATATGAATTCTTGAGTATCGCAATGAAAATGCAAAACTCAGAAGCCCAAGGGAGTTTTCCTATGGAAGGCTTATTTATGAAGCCCCCTAGGAGAACTTGTAGCTTACTCTCTATGAAATATAGATCACAAAAAAACAACCAAAAGAGAGTATAAGCTAGGTGAGATAAGCACAAGAATATTCTTACAAGGAGGTATTTGCAATATAAATGAGTAAGAGTAGGAGTTTAAAGCTTGAATATGAAATATGGGCTTTTTGAGATTGAGAGGATTTTGGCTAATTATATTTTCTAATCTCTTACTAATTATTCCAAATGAAGGGGTATATATAGACTACCCTTAAAATATAACTGTTGAGGACACATATGGGATTATTAGGAAAGTTTTATTATATTTTAACCAAGTTAACCCCGTTTAAAAATATTAACCACGGTAAAAATTAAGGGGCAACCCGAGAGGTCCGGTCGACCAGAAAGGTTTCGATCGACCAAGTCACATATGGTTCGGTCGACCAGGAGGATTTTGAACTAAATGGTTGGTCGACCGTATATATATGTCAAGGGCAATTTTTCTAGGTTCGGTCGACCAGGAGAAAAATGAACTAAATGGTCGGTCGACCGAAAGTGCCTTTCCAAAGGCGATTTTCCAATTTTACCGAGGTTCGGTCGACTAGGCCAATTTGAACTGCCTGGTTTGGTCGACCAGACAGCTGGGAATTCTCCCGAGGACCCTTTGGTCGACCAGGTAGTTGGAGAACAAATGTTCTCGGTCGACCAGATGGTCAACTGTTGACCCAGGAGGGTTTCGATCGACCAGGGCCTTTTGAACTACCTTTGCTGGTCGACCGGATGGTCAAACTTTGACCCAGAGTGTCTCAGTCGATCAGGGATTTTGAACTATAACTATTCGGTCGACCGTACTGTGGTCAAACGGTTGACCAAGTCCGGGTTCGGTCGACCGGGAGTATTTGTACTGTGAAGTATGGTCGACCGAAAGTGCCCATTTAGAGCATTTTGGTCCCATTTAATCATGCAAACACCCTATTTAAATAACCATTCAAATATATGCATGAGTGAGTGTCCTAGGGTCATTTTTAGGCCTTTTTCAAGACACCAAAAAAATCCGGTGTCGGTCGACCGAAGAGTGTTCCCTAAAGTCCATCTATGGTCTTGAGCTTATCAATCCTATCATGCAGGTAAGGCATTAATTATTACAGACCATGGTCTCCTAATTACTATTACAGACCCAAATGAATGATTAAATTACAAGACAACATAAATAAGGTCTTCAGGTCTTCACTTCATGTGTCGTGTGCGTGCACCATAGGATACGTTCGATCGGTCCTGCACACAAACTCATCAAACCATTAAATACTAGAGTATTTGTCATAATCAAAATAGGGTATGACCCATAGGGTCAACAGGGTTTTATGTTTTAGGGTTTAGGGTTTCATGTTTAGGGTTAGGGTTTATGGTTTTCAGTTTAAGGTTTAGGGTTTACGGTTTGTGGTTCTATGTTTTAAAGTTTAGGGTTTAAGGTTTAAGGTTTAGGGTTTAGGGTTTAGGGTTTTTGGTTTAGGGTTTAGGATTTAGGGTTTAGGGTTTAGGGTTCTATGTTTTAGGGTTTAGGGTTTAGGGTTTAGGGTTTCATGTTTAGGGTTAGGGTTTATGGTTTTCAGTTTAAGGTTTAGGGTTTATGGTTTGTGGTTCTATGTTTTAAAGTTTAGGGTTTAAGGTTTAAGGTTTAGGGTTTAGGGTTTACGATTTTAGGGTTTAGTGTTTAGGGTTCACGGTATAGGATCTAGAATTTAGGTTTTAGGGTTTAAACATTAGGGTGTAGACTTTAGGGTTTAGGGTTTAGGGTTTATTGTTTCGCGTTTAGGTTTTAGGGTTTAGGGTTTAGGGCTTAGGATTTAGGGTTTTCTTGGATTAGGATTTAGGGTTTTGGGTTTTGGGTTTAGGGTTTTTGGGTTTTAGGGTTTAGGGTTTAGGGTTTACAGTTAGGGTTTAGGGTTTAGGGTTTAAGGTTTTATGTTTTAGTGTTTAGGATTTAGGGTTTAGGGTTTAGGGTTTTGAGTTTTAGGGTTTTGGGTTTTGGTTTTAGGGTTTAGGGTTTAGGTTTTTTGGTTTAGGGTTTAGAATTTAGGGTTTAGGGTTCAGGGTTTAGGGTTAGGGTTTAAGGTTTTTGGTTTAGGGTTTAGGGTTTAGGATTTAGGGTTTAGGGTTTATGGTTTAGGGTTTAGGGTTTAAAGTTTAGGGTTTAGGGTTTTGTGTTTTGGGTTTGTTGTTTTCTTTTTAGGGTCTGGGGTTTTGGGTTTAGTGTTTAACGTTTAGGGTTTGGGGTTTGTTTTTTTTCTTTTTAGGGTCTAGGGTTTAGGGTTTAGTGTTTAAGGTTTACGGTTCAGGGTTTGGTGTTTAGTGTTTATGGTTTAGGGTTTAGGGTTTAGTGTTTTATGTTTTGGGGTTTAGGATTTAGGATTTAGGGTTTAGGGTTTAGGGTTTCGGGTTGAGGGTTTTTCAGTTTAAGGTTTAGGGTTTACGGTTTGTGGTTTTATGTTTTAGAGTTTAGGGTTTAAGGTTTAAGGTTTAGGGTTTACGGTTTTAAGGTTTAGTGTTTAGGGTTCACGGTATAGGATCTAGCATTTAGGTTTTAGGGTTTAAGGATTAGGGTGTAGACTTTAGGGATTAAGGTTTAGGGTTTCCGATTTAGGGTTTATTGTTTAGGTTTTAGGGTTTAGGGTTTAGGGTTTAGGGTTAGGGTTTAGGGTTTAGGGTTTAAGGTTTTACGTTTTAGTGTATAAGGTTTAGGGTTTAGGGTTTAGAGTTTTAGGGTTTTTGGTTTTGGTTTTAGGGTTTATGGTTTAGGGTTTAGAATTTAGGGTTTAGGCTTTAGGGTTTATGGTTTAGTGGTCAGGGTCTAGGGTTTTAGGTTTAGGGTTTAGGGTTTTGGGATTAGAGTTTAGGGTTTTGGATTTAGGGTTTAGGGTTTTTGGTTTTGGGTTTTGGGTTTTGGGTTTAGGCCTTAGGCTTTAGGGTTTAGGGTTTTATGTTTTAGGGTTTCGGGTTTACGGTTTCGAGTTTTGGGTTTATGGTTTCGGGTTTTATGTTTTAGGGTTAAGGGTTTAAGGTTTACGGTTTATGGCTTTTGGTTTAGGGTTTAGGGTTTAGTGTTTTGGGTTTTATGTTTTAGTGTTTAGGGTTTTGGGTTTTGGGTTTAGGGTTAGGGTTTAGGGATTTTGGTTTAGGGTTTAGGGTTTAGGGTTTAGGGTTTAGGGTTTAGGGTTTATGGTTCAAGGTTTAGGGTTTAGGCTTTGGGCTTTAGGGTTTTATGTTTTAGGGTTTAGGGTTTAAGGTTTAGGGTTTAGGGGTTAGGGTTTTATGTTTTAGGGTTTAGGGTTTAAGGTTTGGGGTTTAGTGTTCGGGTTTAAGGTTAGGGTTTAGGATTTTTAGTTTAGGGTTTACGGTTTGTGGTTTTATATTTTAGTGTTTGGGTTTTAGGGTTTAGGTTTAGGGTTTTCGGTTTTGGGTTTTGGGTTTAGTCTTTAGGATTTAGGATCAAGGGTTTTATGCTTTAGTTTTTGGATTTAGGGTTTAGGGTTTTGGGTTTTGGGTTTAGGCCTTAGGCTTTAGGGTTTAGGGTTTTATGTTTTAGGGTTTCGGGTTTACGGTTTCGGGTTTAGGGTTTATGGTTTAGGGTTTTATGTTTTAGGGTTAAGGGTTTAAGGTTTATGGTTTATGGCTTTTGGTTTAGGGTTTAGGGTTTAGTGTTTTGGGTTTTATGTTTTAGTGTTTAGGGTTTAGGGTTTTGGGTTTAGGGTTAGGGTTTAGGGTTTTTGGTTTTGGGTTTAGGGTTTAGGGTTTATGGTTCAAGGTTTAGGGTTTAGGCTTTAGGCTTTAGGGTTTTACATTTTAGGGTTTAGGGTTGAAGGTTTAGGGTTTAGGGGTTAGGGTTTTATGTTTTAGGGTTTAGGGTTTAAGGTTTGGGGTTTAGTGTTTCGGGTTTAGGGTTAGGGTTTAGGGTTTTTAGTTTAGGGTTTACAGTGTACGGTTTGTGGTTTTATATTTTAGTGTTTGGGTTTTAGGGTTTAGGTTTAGGGTTTTCGGTTTTGGGTTTTGGGTTTAGTCTTTAGGATTTAGGATCAAGGGTTTTATGCTTTAGTTTTTAGGGTTTAGAGTTTTAGGGTTTTGGGTCTACGTTTTAGTTCTTTGGGTTTAGGTTTAGGGTTTAAGGTTTAGGGTTTAGGGTTTTATGTTTTAGTGTTTAGGGTTTAGGTTTTTAGGGTTGTTTGTTTCGGTTTTAGGGCCAAGGTTTAGGGTTTTCTGGGTTTCTGGTTTAGGGGTTTGGGTTTAGAATTTAGGGTTTTAGGGTTTTAGGGTTTAGGGTTTAGGGTTAGAGTTTCGGGTTTAGGGTTTAGGGTTTCAGGTTTTATGTTTTAGTGTTTAGGGTTTAGGGTTTAGGGTTAGAGTTTTATGGTTTTGGGTTTATGTTTTAGGGTTTAGTGTTTAGGGTTTAGGGCTTAGGGTTTAGGGCTTAGGGCTTAGGGTTTAGGGCTTAGAGTTTGTTGTTTAGTGCTTAGGGTCTAGGGTTTTGGGTTTAGGTTTTAGGGTTTAGGGTTTACGGCTTAGGGTTTAGGGTTTAGGGCTTAGGTTTTAAGGTTTAGGGTTTTGTGTTTAATGTTCGGGGTTTGGGGTTTAGGGTTTAGGTTTTAGGGTTTAGGTTTCAGAGTTTATGGTTTAGGGTTCAAGGTTAGGGTTTTGGGTTTTTGGTTTGGGGTTTTGGGTTTATGGTTTTATATTTTACGGTTTAGGGTTTAGGTTATTACGTTTTAGGGTTTAGGTTATTGGATTTAGGGTTAGGGTTTAGGGTTTCAGATTTAGGGTTAGGGTATTGGTTTTTCTGGGTTTAGGGTTTAGTGTTTAAGGTTTTGTGTTTTGGCTTTACGGTTTTAGGTTTTTAGGGTTTAGGGTTTAGGGTTTCAGATTTAGGTTTAGGGTATAGGTTTTTCTGGGTTTAGGGTTTAGTGTTTTGGGTTTTGGGTTTTGGCTTTACGGTTGTATGTTTTTAGGGTTTAGGGTTTTGGGTTTTGGGTTTTGGGTTTAGGGTTTATGGTTTAGGGTATATGGTTTTTTGATTTACGGTTTTGGGTTTAAGTTTTATGGTTTAGGGTTTGGGGTTTCGTATTTAGGGTTTAGGGTTTAGGGTTTATTCTTTAGTGCTTAGGGTCTAGGGTTTAGGGTTTAGAGTTTAGTGTTTAGGGTTTAGGATTTACGGTTTAGGGTTTTGGTTTTTGGGTTTTATGTTTTAGGGTTTATGGTTTACAGTTTAGGGTTTTTGGTTTAGGGTTTTGGATTTTGGGTTTAGGGTTCAGGGTTTAGGGTTTTATGTTTTAGGGTTTTGGGTTTAGGGTTTAGTGTTTGGGGTTTTGGGTTTTGGGTTTTGGGTTTTTTGTTTTGGGTTTTGGGTTTTTGGTTTAGAGGTTATGGTTTAGGGTTTAGGGTTTTGGTTTAGCGATTAAGGTTTTGGGTTTAGGGTTTTATGCTTTAGTGTTTAGGGTTTAGGGTTTAGAGTTTTAGGGTTTTGGGTTTTGTTTTAGTGCTTCGGGTTTAGGGTTAGGCTTTAGGATTTGGGGTTTAGGGTTTAGCATTTTGAGTTTTAGGGATTTTGGTTTTGGTTTTAGGTTTTAGGGTTTAAGGTTTTGGGTTCAGAGTTAGGGTTTATGGTTTTCTAGGTTTTGGGTTTAGGGTTTAGGGGGTTTTGGGGTTTAGGGATTAGGGCTTAGGGTTTAAGGTCTAGGGTCTAGGGTTTTGGGTTTAGGGTTAATTGTTTAGCATTTAGGGTTTGGGGTCTAGGGTTTTGCGTTTAGGATTTAGGGTTTTATGTTTTAGGGTTTCGGTTTAGGGTTTAGGATTTTGGACTTAGGGTTAGGGTTTAGGGTTTCAGGTTTAGAGTTAGGGTGTACGTTTTTCTGGGTTTGGGGTTTAGTGTTTAGGTTTTTGGGTTTTGGGTTTAGGGTTTTAGGGTTGTAGGGTTTAAGGTTTAGGGTTTAGGGTTAAGGTTTAGGGTTTAGGGTTTAGGGTATAGGACTTTATGATTTAGTGTTTAGGGTTTTGTGTTTAGGGTTTATCGTTTAGTGCTTAGGGTCTAGGGTTTAGGGTTTTTGGTTTTGGGTTTAGGGTTTTTTGTTTTGTGTTTATGTTTAGGTGTTAGGGTTTAGGGTTTAGTGTTTTGGTTTTAGGGTTTAGGGTTAGGTTTGGGTTTAGTGTTTTGGTTTTAGGGTTTAGGGTTTAGGGTTTAGTGTTTAGGATTTATGGTTTAGGGTTTAGGGTTTAGGTTTCAGGATTTAGGGTTTAGGGTTTTGGGTTTAGTGTTTAGGGTTCTTGGTTTAGGGTTTAGGGTTTAGGGTTTTATGTTTTCGACTTTAGGGTTTAGGGTTTAGGGTTTCGTATTTAGGGTAAGGGTTTAGGGTTTTTTGTTTGGGCTTTAGGGTTTAGGCTTAACGATTTACGATTTGTTGTTTTATGCTTTAGGGTTTAGGGTTTAGGTTTTGGGTTTAGGGTTTAGGGTTTAGGGTTTAGGGTTTAGGGTTTTTCGCTTTAGTGTTTGGTGTTTAGGATTTATGGTTTAGAATTTTAGGATTTTGGGTTTACGTTTTAGTGCATCGGGTTTGAGGTTAGGGTTTAGGGTTTGGGGCTTAGGGTTTTATGTTTTAGTGTTAAGGGTTTAGGGTTTAGCGTTTTGAGTTTTACGGTTTTTGGTTTCGATTTTTATGTTTAGGGTTTAGGGTTTTGGACTGAGGGTTAGGGTTTATGGTTTTCTGGGTTTAGGGTTTAGGGTTTAGGGTTTAGTGTTAGAGTTTAGGGTTTAGGGTGTAGGTTTTAAGATTTTATGTTTTAGTGTTTAGGGTTTAGGGTTTAGGGTTTAGGGTTAGGGCTTAGGGTTTAGGGTTTAGGGTTTAGGGTTTAGGGTTTAGGGTTTGTTGTTTAGTGTTTAGGGTCTAGGGTTTAGGGCTTAGTGTTTATGGTTTAGGGTTTAGGGTTTAGGGTTTAGGGTTTAGGGTTTTGGGTTTAGGGTTAGGGTTTTGGGTTTTTGGTTTAAGGTTTAGGGTTTAGGGTTTTATATTTTAGGGTTTAGGGTTTAGGGTTTTATGTTTTAGGGTATAGGGTTTAGGGTTTAGGGTTTTCGATGTTGCGTTTTTGGATTAAGGTTTGGGGTTTTGGGTTTAGGGTTCAAGGTTTACAGTTTTATGTTTTATGGTTTAGGGTTTAGGGTTTAGGGTTTGGGGTTTAGGGTTTAGGGTTTTGTGTTTTGGGTTTATTGTTTATTTTTTAGGGTTTTGGGTCTAAGGTTTTATGTTTTAGGGTTTAGGGTTTAAGGTTTAAGGTTTAGGGTTTATGTTTTGGGGTTTAGGGTTTATGTTTTGAGGTTTAGGGTTTAGGGTTTAGGGTGTTGGGTTTGGGTTTATGGTTTTATGTTTTAAGTTTTAGGGTTTTGGGTTATGGGTTAAGGGTTGAGGGTTTAGGGTTTCGGGTTTCGGGTTTAGGGTTCAAGGTTTAGGGTTTTATGCTTTAGTGTTTAGGGTTTAGGGTTTAGGGATTGGCGTTTAGGGTTTATTATTCAGTGTTTAGGTTTTAGGGTTTTGGGTTTTGGGTTTTGGGTTTTAGGTTTTGGGTTTAGGTTTTTAGGGTTTTAGGGTTTTGGGTTTACGGTTTACGATTTAGGGTTTAGGGTTTAAGGTTTTATGTTTTAGTGTTTAGGGTTTACGATTTAGGGTTTAGAGTTTTAGGGTTTTGGGTTTTGGTTTTAGGGTTTAGGGTTTAGGGTTTAGAATTTAGGGTTTAGGCTGTAGGGTTTATGGTTTTGTGGTTAGGGTCTAGGGTTTTGGGTTTTGGGTTTTGGGTTTTGGGATTAGGGTTTAGGGTTTTCGGTTTGGGGTTTAGGGTTTTTGGTTTAGGCTTTAGGCTTCAGGCTTTAGGCTTTAGGCTTTAGGCTTTAGGCTTTAGGGTTTTATGTTTTAGGGTTTAGGGTTTAGGGTTTAGGTTTTAGGGTTCAGGGTTTTTGGTTTAGGGTCTTGGGTTTTATGTTTTAGGGTTAAGGGTTTAGGGTTTACGGTTTACGATTTTGGGTTTTTGGTTTAGGGTTTTGGGTTTAGTGTTTAGGGTTTTATATTTTAGCATTTAGGGTTTAGGGTTAAAGGTTTAGGGTTTAGGATTAGGGTTTAGGGTTTTCGGTTTAGGGTTTAGGGTTTAGGGTTTAGGGTTTATGGTTCAAGGTTTAGGGTTTAGGGTTTTATATTTTAAGGTTTAGGGTTTAAGGTTTAGGGTTTAGGGTTTAGGGTTGAGGGTTTTATGTTTTAGGGTTTAGGGTTTAGGGTTTAGGGTTTCGGGTTTAGGGTTAGGTTTTAGGGTTTTTGGTTTAGGGTTTAAGGTTTAGTGTTTAGGGTTTACGGTTTGTGGTTTTATATTTTAGGGTTCAGGGTTTAGGGTTTAGGTTTTAGGGTTTAGGTTTAGATTTTAGGGTTTTGGGTTTTGGGTTTAGTGTTTAGGATTTAGTGTTTAGGGTTTTATGCTTTAGTTTTTAGGGTTTAGGTTTTAGGGTTTAGAGTTTTAGGGTTTTGGGTCTAGGTTTTAGTGCTTTGGTTTTAGGGCTTTATGTTTTAGTGTTGTGGGTTTAGGGTTTAGGTTTTACAGTTTTTGGGTTTTTGGTTTTGGTTTTAGGGTTTGTGGTTTAGGGTTTCGGGCTCAGGGCCAGGGTTTAGGGTTTTCTGGGCCTCGGGTTTTGGGTTTTGGGTTTGGGATTTGGGGTTTTAGGGTTTATGGTTTAGGGTGTGGGGTTTAGGGTTAGAGTTTAGGGTTTAGGGGCTTAGGGTTTAAGGTTATATGTTTTAGTTCTTAGGGTTTAGGGTTTAGGGTTAGAGTTTTGGGGTTTTTGGTTTAGGTTTTAGGGTTTAGGGTTTAGGGCTTAGGGTTCAGGGTTTAGGGCTTAGGGTTTTGTGCTTAGGGTTTGTTGTTTAGTGCTTTGGGTCTAGGGTTTTGGGTTTAGGTTTTAGGGTTTAGGGTTTACGGCTTAGGGTTAAGGGTTTTGGGCTTAGGCTTTAGGGTTTTGGGTTTTGTGTTTAAGGTTCGGGGTTTTGGGTTTAGGGTTTAGGTTTTAGGGTTTAGGTTTTAGAGTTTAAGGTTTAGGGTTTAGGGTTCAGGGTTAGGGTTTTGGGTTTTTGGTTTAGGGTTTAGGGTTTATGGTTTTAGATTTTATGGTTTGGGGTTTAGGTTTTTATGTTTTAGGGTTTAGGGTATTGGATTTAGGGTTAGGGTTTAGGGTTTCGGATTTAGGGTTAGGGTATATAGGTTTTTCTAGGTTTAGGGTTTAGTGTTTAGGGATTAGGGTTTTGGGTTTAGGGTTTAGGGTTTATGGTTTAGGGTATATGGTTTTATGATTTAGTGTTTAGAGTTTAGGGTTTAGGGTTTAGAGTTTTAGGGTTTTGGGTTTTGGTTTTATGGTTAGGGTTTAGGGTTTAGAATTTTGGGTTTAGGGTCTAGGGTTTCGGGTTTAGAGTTTAGGGTTTAGGGTTTAGCCTTTACGGTTTAGGGTTTTCGGTTTAGGGTTTGGGGTTTAGGGTTTAGGGTTTAGGGTTTAGGATTTTATGTTTTAGGGTTTACGGTTTATGATTTAGGGTTTTTGGTTTTGGGTTTTGGGTTTTTGGTTTCGGGTTCAGGGTTTAGGGTTTTATGTTTTAGGGTTTACGGTTTACGGTTTAGCGTTTGGGGTTTTGGGTTTTGGGTTTTTGGTTTTTGGTTTAGAGTTTAGGGTTTAGGGATTTGGTTTAGCGATTAGGGTTTTGGGTTTAGGGTTTAGGGTTTTGGGTTTGGGGTTAAGGTTTTTATGCTTTAGTGTTTTAGGTTTAGGGTTTAGAGTTTTTGGGTTTTTGGTTTAGATTTTAGTGCTTCAGGTTTAGGGTTTGGGGTTTAGGGTTTTATGTTTTAGTGTTTAGGGTTTAGGGTTTAGCGTTTTGAGTTTTAGGGATTTTGGTTTTGGTTTTAGGTTTTAGGGTTTAATGTTTTGGGTTCAGGGTTAGGGTTTATGGTTTTCTGGGTTTCGGGTTTAGGGTTTAGGGTTTAGGTTTTAGGGTTTTAGGGTTTTGGGATTACGGCTTAGGGTTTAAGGTTTTGGGTTTTGGGTTTTTGATTTGGGGTTTTTTGTTTTATGGTTTCGGTTTAGGGTTTAGGATTTTGGACTTTGGGATAGGGTTTAGGGTTTAGGGTTTAGAGTTAGGGGGTACGTTTTTCTGGGTTTCGAGTTTAGTGTTTAGGGTTTAGGGTTTTGGGTTTAGGGTTTTAGGGTTTTAGGGCTTAGGGTTTTGGGTTTAGGGTTTAGGGTTTAGGGTTACAGTTTAGGGTATAGGGTTTGGGGTACAGGGTTTTGTGATTTAGTATTTAGGGTTTAGCGTTTAGGGTTTAGAGTTTTAGGCTTTTGGGTTTAGGTTTTAAGGGTTAAGGTTTAGGGTCTGTAATTTAGGGTTTAGGGTTTATTGTTTAGTGCTTAGGTTTTATGCTTTAGTTTTTAGGGTTTAGGTTTTAGGGTTTAGAGTTTTAGGGTTTTGGGACTAGGTTTTAGTGCTTTTGTTTTAGGGTTTTATGTTTTAGTGTTGTGGGTTTAGGGTTTAGGTTTTACAGTTTTTGGGTTTTTGGTTTTGGTTTTTGGGTTTGTGGTTTAGGGTTTCGGGTTTAGGGTTTTCTGGGCCTCGGGTTTTGGGTTTTGGGTTTGGGATTTAGGGTTTTAGGGTTTTAGGGTTTATGGTTTAGGGTGTAGGGTTTAGGGTTAGAGTTTAGGGTTTAGGGGCTTAGGGTTTAAGGTTATATGTTTTAGTGCTTAGGGTTTAAGGTTTAGGGTTAGAGGTTTGGGGTTTTTGGTTTAGGTTTTAGGGTTTAGGGTTTAGGGCTTAGGGTTCAGGGTTTAGGGCTTAGGGTTTTGTGCTTAGGGTTTGTTGTTTAGTGCTTTGGGTCTAGGGTTTTGGGTTTAGGTTTTAGGGTTTAGGGTTTACGGCTTAGGGTTAAGGGTTTTGGGCTGAGGCTTTAGGGTTTTGGGTTTTGTGTTTAAGGTTCGGGGTTTTGGGTTTAGGGTTTAGGTTTTAGGGTTTAGGTTTTAGAGTTTAAGGTTTAGGGTTTAGGGTTCAGGGTTAGGGTTTTGGGTTTTTAGTTTAGGGTTTAGGGTTTATGGTTTTACATTTTATGGTTTGGGGTTTAGGTTTTTACGTTTTAGGGTTTAGGGTTTCAGATTTAGGGTTAGGGTATATAGGTTTTTCTAGGTTTATGGTTTAGTGTTTAGGGATTAGGGTTTTGGGTTTTGGGTTTTGGGTTTTGGGTTTTTGGGTTTAGGGTTTAGGGTTTAGGGTTTAGGGTTTATGGTTTAGGGTATATGGTTCTACGATTTAGTGTTTAGAGTTTAGGGTTTAGGGTTTAGAGTTTTAGGGTTTTAGGTTTTGGTTTTATGGTTTAGGGTTTAGGGTTTAGAATTTTGGGTTTAGGGTCTAGGGTTTCGGGTTTAGAGTTTAGGGTTTAGGGTTTAGCATTTACGGTTTAGGGTTTTTGGTTTAGGGTTTGGGGTTTAGGGTTTAGGGTTTAGGGTTTAGGATTTTATGTTTTTGGGTTTACGGTTTATGATTTAGGGTTTTTGGTTTAGGGTTTTGGGTTTTTGTTTTATGGTTCAGGGTTTAGGGTTTTATGTTTTAGGGTTTACGGTTTACGGTTTAGCGTTTGGGGTTTTGGGTTTTGGGTTTTGGGTTTTTGGTTTTTGGTTTAGAGTTTAGGGTTTAGGGATTTGGTTTAGCGATTAGGGTTTTGGGTTTAGGGTTTAGGGTTTTGGGTTTGGGGTTTAGGGTTTTATGCTTTAGTGTTTTGGGTTTAGGGTTTAGAGTTTTTAGGTTTTTTGTTTAGATTTTAGTGCTTCAGGTTTAGGGTTTGGGGTTTAGGGTTTTATGTTTTTGTGTTTAGGGTTTAGGGTTTAGCGTTTTAAGTTTTAGGGATTTTTTTTTTTGGTTTTAGGTTTTAGGGTTTAATGTTTTGGGTTCAGGGTTAGGGTTTATGGTTTTCTGGGTTTCGGGTTTAGGGTTTAGGGTTTAGGTTTTAGGGTTTTAGGGTTTAGGGATTAGGGCTTAGGGTTTAAAGTTTAGGGTCTAGGATTTGGGTTTAGGGTTTTTGACTTGGGGTTTTGTTTTTTAGGGTTTTGGTTTAGGGTTTAGGATTTTGGACTTTGGGGTAGGGTTTAGGGTTTCGGGTTTAGAGTTAGGGGGTACGTTTTACTGGGTTTCGGGTTTTAGTGTTTAGGGTTTAGGGTTTAGGGTTTAGGGTTTTGGGGTTTTGGGTTTTAGGTTTAGGGTTTAGGGTTTAGGGTTACGGTTTAGGGTATAGGGTTTGGGGTACAGGGTCTTATGATTTAGTATTTAGAGTTTAGCATTTAGGGTTTAGAGTTTTAGGCTTTTGGGTTTAGGTTTTAAGGTTTAAGGTTTAGGGTCTGTAATTTAGGGTTTAGGGTTTATTTTTTAGTGCTTAGGGTCTAGGGTTTAGGCTTTTGGGTTTTGGGTTTCTGGTTTTGGGTTTAGGGTTTTGGGTTTTGTGTTTTTGGTTTACGGTTTAGGGTTTAGGGTTTAGGATTTTATGATTTAGGGTTAGGGTTTAGGGTTTAGGGTTTTTGCTTTAGGGTTTAGGGTTTAGGATTAGGGTTTAGGGTTTTTACTTTAGGGTTTAGGGTTAGGGTTTAGGGTTTTTGTTTTAGAGTTTGGGGTTTACGGTTTATGATTTAGGGTTTAGGGTTTGTGGTTTATGGTTTAGGGTTTAGGGTTTAGGGTTTGGGGTTTTGGGTTTAGGGTTTAGGGTTTTTGGTTTAGGGTTTAGGGTTTTATGTTTTAGGGTTTAGGGTTTAGGGTTTAGGGTTTCAGATTTAGGGTAAGGGTTTAGGGTTTTTGGTTTACGGTTTAGGCTTTTGCCTTTAGGGTTTACGGTTTGTTATTTTATGTTTTAGGGTTTAGGGTTTAGGGTTTATGGTTTATGTTTTGAGTTTTGGGTTTTGGGTTTAGGGTTTAGGGTTTAGGGTTTTATGCTTTAGTGTTTAGGGTTTACGGTTTAGAGTTTTAGGGTTTTGGGTTCAGGTTTTACTGCTTCGAGTTTAAGGTTAGGGTTTGGGGTTTAGGGTTTTATCTTTTAGTCTTTAGGGATTAGGGCTTAGCGTTTTGAGTTTTAGGGCTTTTGGTTTCGATTTTAGGGTTTAGGGTTTAGGGTTTCGGCCTGAGGGTTAGGCTTTATTGTTTTCTGGGTTTAGGGTTTAGGATTTAGGGTTTAGTGTTAGAGTTTAGCGTTTAGGGTTTTGGTTTTAAGGTTTTATGTTTTAGTGTTTAGGGTTTAGGGTTTAGGGTTTAGGTTTTAGGGTTTAGAGTTTAGGGCTTAGGGTTTACGGTTTAGGGCTTAGGGTTTACGGTTTTGGGTTTGTTGTTTAGTGTTTAGGGCTTAGTGTTTAAGGTTTTGGGTTTAGGGTTTAGGGTTTAGGTTTTAGGGTTTAGGGTTTAGAGCTTAGGGTTTAGGGTTTAGGGTTTAGTGTTAGGGTTTTCGGTTTTTGGTTTAGGGTTTAGGGTTTAGGGTATTATATTTTAGGGTTTAGGGTTTTATGTTATAGGGTTTAGGGTTTAGGGTTTAGGGTTTAGGGTTTAGGGTTTAGGGTTTTGTGTTTTGGGTTTTTGGTTTACGGTTTAGGGTTTAGGGTTTAGGGTTTTATGTTTTAGGGTTTAGGGTTTAAGGTTTTGGGTTTAGGGTTTAGGTTTTAGGGTTTAGGGTTAGGGTTTAAGGTTTTTAGTTTAGGGTTTAGGGTTTAGGGTGTAGGGTTTGGGTTTGTGGTTTTATGTTTTAGGTTTTAGAGTTTAGGGTTTAGGGTTAATGATTTAGGGATTAGGGTTTATGTTTAGGGTTTAAGGTTTTTGGTTTGGGGTTTAGGGTTTAGGGTTCAGGGTTTAGGGTTTTATGCTTTAGTGTTTAAGGTTTAGGGTTTAGGGTTTGGAGTTTTAGGGTTTTGGGTTTAGGTTTTTGTGTTTCGGGTTTAGGGTTTTATGTTTTAGTGTTTAGGATTTGGGGCTTAGGGTTTAGAGTTTTAGCGTATTTGGTTTTGGTTTTAGGGTTTAGGTTTAAGGTTTCGAGTTTAGGGTTTAGGGTTTAGGGTTTTCTGGGTTTGGGGTTTGCGGTTTGGGGTTTAGGCTTTAGGCTTTAGGGTTTAGGGTTTAGGGTTTTAGGGTTTATGGTTTAGGGTTAGAGTTTAGGGTTTAGTGTTTAGGGTTTTAGGTTTTAGGTTTTTGTGTTTACGGTTTAAGGTTTAGGGTTTTGGGATTAGGTTTTAAGGTTTAGGGTATAGGGCTTAGGCTTTTGGGTTTAGGGCTTAGGGTTTATCGTTTAGGGTTTCAGATTTAGGGTAAGGGTTTAGGGTTTTTGGTTTAGGCTTTAGGCTTTAGGCTTTAGGGTTTACGGTTTGTTATTTTATGTTTTAGGGTTTAGGGTTTAGGGTTTAGGGTTTTATGCTTTATTGTTTAGGGTTTAGGTTTTAGGGTTTAGAGTTTTAGGGTTTTGGGTTTTGGTTTTAGTGCTTCGGGTTTAAGGTTAGGGTTTAGGGTTTGGGGTTTAGGGTTTTATGTTTTAGTCTTTAGGGTTTAGGATTTAGCGTTTTGAGTTTTAGCGCTTTTGGTTTCAATTTTAGGGTTTAGGGTTTAGGGTTTCGAGCTGAGGGTTAGGGTTTATTGTTTTCTAGGTTTAGGGTTCCGGGTTTAGGGTTTAGTGTTAGAGTTTAGGGTTTAGGGTTTAGGTTTTAAGGTTTTATGTTTTAGTGTTCAGGGTTTAGGGTTTAGGGTTTAGGTTTTAGGGTTTAGGGTTTAGGGCTTAGGGTTTAGGGTTTAGGGCTTAGGGTTTAGAGTTTAGGGTTTGTTGTTTAGTGTTTAGGGTCTAGGGGTTAGGGCTTAGTGTTTAAGGTTTAGGTTTTAGGGTTAGGGTTTAGGGTTTAGGTTTTAGGGTTTAGAGTTTAGGGTTAGGGTTTAGGGTTTAGGGTTTAGTTTTAGGGTTTTGGGTTTTTGGTTTAGGGTTTAGGGTTTAGGGTTTTACATTTTTGGGTTTAGGGTTTAGGGTTTAGGGTTTAGGGTTTTGCAGTTTTTGTTTTTGGTTTACGATTTAGTGTTTAGGGTTTAGGGTTTTATGTTTTAAGGTTTAGGGTTTAAGGTTTAGGGTTTAGGTTTTAGGGTTTAGGGTTAGGGTTTAGGGTTTTTGGTTTAGGGTTTAGGGTTTAGGGTGTAGGGTTTGGGTTTATGGTTTTATGTTTTAGGTTTTAGGGTTTAGTGTTTTGGGTTAACGATTTAGGGATTAGGGTTTAGGTTTACGGTTTCGGGTCTAGGATTTAGGGTTTAGGGTTTTAGGGTTTTATGGTTTAGGGTTTAGGGTTTTCTGGGTTTAGGGTTTAGGGTTTAAAGTTTAGTGTTTTAGGGTTTATGGTTTAAGGTTTACGGTTTAGGGTTAGAGATTAGGGTTTATGGTTTAGGGTTTAAGGTTTTAGGTTTTAGTGTTTAGGGTTTAGGGTTTAGGGTTTAGAGTTTTTGGGTTTTTGGGTTTAGGTTTTAAGGTTTAGGGTATAGGGCTTAAGCTTTTGGGTTTAGGGCTTAGGGTTTTGGGTTTAGGGTTTGTAATTTAGTGTTTAGGTTTGGGGTTTAGGGTTTAGTGTTTCGGATTTAGGGTAAGGGTTTAGGGTTTTTGGTTTAGGCTTTAGGCTTTAGGCTTTAGGCTTTAGGCTTTAGGCTTTAGGGTCTACGGTTTCTTATTTTATGTTTTTGGGTTTAAGGTTTCAGTTTAGGGTTTAGGTTTTGAGTTTTGTGTTTTGGGTTTAGGGTGTAGGGTTTAGGGTTTTATGATTTAGTGTTTAGGATTTAAGGTTTTGGGTTTAGTGTTTAGGGCTTTGGGTTTAGGTTTTAGTGCTTCGGGTTTAAGGTTAGAGTTTACGGTTGTGGATTTAGGGTTTTATGTTTTAGTCTTTTGGGTTAGGGTTTAGCGTTTTGAGTTTTAAAGCTTTTGGTTTCGATTTTAGGGTTTAGGGTTTAGGGTTTCGGGGTAAGCGTTAGGGTTTATTGTTTTCTAAGTTTAGGGTTTAGGGTTTAGTGTTTGAGTTTTGGGTTTAGGGTTTAGGTTTTAAGGTTTTATATTTTAGTGTTTAGGGTTTAGGGTTTTGGGTTTTGATTTTAGTGTTTCGGGTTTAGGGCTTAGGGTTTAGGGTTTAGGGTTTGTTGTTGAGTGTTTAGGGTCTAGGAGTTAGGGTTCAGTGCTTAAGGTTTAGGGTTTAGGGTTTAGGGTTTAGGGTTTAGGGTTTAGGGTTTAGGGTTTAGGGTTTAGTGTTAGGGTTTTGGGTTTTTGATTTAGGGTTTAGGGTTTAGGGTTTAATATTTTTCGGTTTAGGGTTTAGGGTTTAGGGTTTAGGGTTTTATGTTATAGAGTTTAGGATTTAGGGTTTTGGGTTTCGGGTTTACGGTTTAGGGTTCAGGGTTTAGGGTTTTATGCTTTAGTTTTAAGGGTTTAGGGTTTAGAGTTTTAGGGTTTAGGTTTTTGTGCTTCGGGTTTGGGTTTAGGGTTTAGGGTTTTGGGTTTTATGTTTTAGTGTTTAGGGTTTAGGGCTTAGCGTTTAGAGTTTTAGCGTATTTTTTTTTTGTTTTAGGGTTTAGGTTTTGGGTTTCGGGTTTAGGGTTTGGAGTTTAGGATTTATGGTTTTGGGTTTTAAGTTTTAGGGTTTATGGTTTAGGGTTTACGGTTAAGAGTTAGAGTTTAGTTTTTAGGGTTTAGGGTTTTGTGTTTTAGGGTTTTGGGTTTAAATTTTAAGGTTTAGTGTATAGGGCTTAGGCTTTTGGGTTTTGGGCTTAGGATTTAGGGTTTAGGGTTTGTAATTTAGTGTTTAGGGGTTAGGGTTTACGGTTTAGGGTTTCGGATTTAGGGTAAGGGTTTAAGGTTTTTGGTTTTGGGTTTTGGGTTTAGGCTTTAGGGTTCACGATTTTTTATTTTATGTTTTAGGGTTTTGGGTTTTGGGTTTAGGTTTTGAGTTTTGGGTTTTGGGTTTGGGGTTTTGGGTTTAGGAGTTATGTTTTAGTGTTTATGGTTTAGGGTTTAGGGTTTAAAGTTTTAGGGTTTTGGGTTTAGGTTTTAGTGCTTCGGGTTTAAGGTTAGGGTTTAGGGTTTTTTGTTTTACTCATTATGGTTTAGGGTTTAGCATTTTGAGTTTTAGAGCTTTTGGGTTCGATTTTAGGGTTTAGGGTTTAAGATTTCAGGCTGAGGGTTAGGGTTTATTGTTTTTTGGGTTTAGGGTTAAGGGTTTAGGGTTTAGGGTTTAGTGTTTAGGGTTTAGGATTTAGTGTTAAAGTTTGGGGTTTAGGGTCCAGGTTTTAAGGTTTTATATTTTAGTGTTTAGGGTTTAGGGTTTAGGGTTTAGGTTTTAAGGTTTAGGGTTTAGGGCTTAGGGCTTAAGGTTTAGGGTTTAGGGCTTTGGGTTTAGGGTTTGTTTTTTAGGGTTTAGGGTCTAGGGGTTAGGGCTTTGTGTTTTAGGTTTGGGGTTTTGGGTTTTGGGTTTAGGTTTTAGGGTTTAAGGTTTAGAGTTTAGGGTTTAGGGTTTAGGGTTTGGTGTTAGGGTTTGGGTTTTTGGTTTAGGGTTTAGGGTTTAGGGTTTAGGGTTTTATATTTTAGGGTTTAGGGTTTAGGGTTTAGGGTTTAGGGTTTAGGGTTTAGGGCTTAGGGTTTAGAGTTTTAGCGTATTTGGTTTTGGTTTTAGGGTTTAGGTTCAGGGTTTCGGGTTTAGGGTATAGGGTTTAGGGTTTTTGGGTTTTATGGTTTAGGGTTTAGGGTTTTCTGGATTTAGGGTTTGGGGTTTAGGGTTTAGGGTTTTGGGTTTTAGGTTTTAGGGTTCATGGTTTAGGGTTTACGGTTTAGGGTTAGAGTTTAGGGTTTAGGGTTTAAGGTTTAAGGTTTTAGTTTTTAGTGTTTAGGGTTTAGGGTTTAGGGTTTAGGGTTTAGAGTTTTAGGGTTTTGGGTTTAGGTTTTAAGGTTTAGGGTATCGGGCTTAGGCTATTGGGTTTAGGGCTTAGGGTTTAGGGTTTAGGGTTTGTAATTTAGTGTTTAGGGTCTAGGGTTTAGGGTTTAGTGTTTATGGTTTAGGGTTTTGGGGTTTAGGGTTTAGAGTTTAGGGTTTAGGTTTAGGGTTTAGGGTTAGGGTTTTTGGTTTTTGGTTCAGGGTTTAGGGTTTAGGGTTTAGGTTTTTATGTTTTAGGGCTTAGGGTTTAGGGTTTAGGGTTTAGGGTTAGGGTTTAGGGTTTAGGGTTTAGGGTTTAGGGTGTAGGGTTTAAAGATTATAGGAAAATGAACGGGTCATAATTTCTTCGTTTGAACTCCAATTTAGGCGATTTTTTTTTTATATTTTGGGGTAAGAGGAAATTTCTGAAGCAATGGTGCGATTTTTTTTCAATTTTGGAGTCGGTTCGGGGTTATGGTTCAAGGTTTAGTTTATTGGGTTTAAAGTTTAGGGTTTAAGGTTTAAGGTTTACGTTTTAGGGTTTGCGGTTTTAGGGTTTAGTGTTTAGGTCTCATAGTATATGATCTAGCATTTAGGTTTTTGGGTTTAAAGTTTAGGGTTTAATATTTAGGGTTACGGTTTAGGGTCTAGGGTTTTGGGTTTAAGGTTTATTGTTTAGCATTTAGGTTTTAGGGTATAGGGTTTAGGGTTTAGGATTTAGGGTTTTATGTTTTAAGGTTTAGGTTTAGGGTTTAGGATTTTGGATTTAGAGTTATGGTTTCGGGTTTCGTGTTTAGAGTTTAGTTTTTGGGGTTTTGGGTTTTGGGTTTAGGGTCTTAGGGTTTTATGGTTTAGGGTTTTGGGTTTTGGGTTTATGGTTTAGGGTTAGGGTTTAGGTTTTAGGGTTTAGGGTATAAGGTTTTATGATTTAGTGTTTAGGGTTTAAGGTTTAGAGTTTTAGGGTTTAAGGTTTAGAGTTTTAGTGTTTTGGGTTTAGGTTTTAGGGTTTAGGGTTTAGGGTTTAAAATTTAGGGTTTAGGGATTATTGTTTAGTAAGTAGGTTCTAGGGTTTAGGGTTTAGGGTTTTTGGTTTTGGGTTTAGGGTTTAGGGTTTTTTGTTTTAGGGTTTAGGGTTTTGGATTTTGGGTTTTTGATTTAGGGTTTACGGTTTATGGTTTTATGTTTTAGCATTTTGGGTTTTTGGTTTTGGGTTTAGGGTTTAGGATTTTTTGTTTTGGGTTTATGATTTAGGGTTTAGGGTTTTATGTTTTAGGGTTTAGGGTTTAGGGTTTATGGTTTATGGTTTTATGTTTTAGGGTTTAGAGTTTTGGGTTTGGGGTTTTGGGTTTTTGGTTTAAGGTTTTTGGTTTGGGATTTATTGTTTAGCATTTAGGTTTTTGGGTTTAGGGTTTAGGGTTTTACGTTTTAAAGTTTAGGTTTAGGGTTTAGGATTTTGGATTTAGGGTTATGGTTTCTAGTTTCAGGTTTAGAGTTAGGGATTAGGCTTTTCGTGGTTTAGGGTTTAGTTTTTAGGGTTTTGGGTTTGGGGTTTAGGGTCTTAGGGTTTTATGGTTTTGGGTTTTGGGTTTTGGGTTTATCGTTTTTGGTTTAGGGTTTAGGGTTAGGGTTTAGGGTTTAGGGTATAAGGTTTTATGATTTAGTGTTTAAGGTTTAGGGTTTTGGGTTTTGGGTTTAGAGTTTTAGGGTTTTGGGTTTAGGTTTTAGGGTTTAGGGTTTAGGGTTTAAAATTTAGGGTTTAGGGATTATTGTTTAATGCGTAGGGTCTAGGGTTTAGGGTTTAGGGTTTTTTGTTTAGGGTTTAGGGTTTAGGGTTTTATATTTTAGGGTTTTGGGTTTTGGGTTTTGGGTTTTTTGCTTAAGGTTTAGGGTTTATGGTTTTATGTTTTAACATTTAGGGTTTTGGGTTTTGGGTTTTGGGTTTTGGGTTTTTGATTTAGGGTTTATGGTTTAGGGTTTAGGGTTTTATGTTTTAGGGTTTAGGGTTTTACGTTTAGGGTTTAGGGTTTTGGGTTTAAGGTTACGGTTTAGGGTTTTTGGTTTACGGTTTAGGGTTTATGGTTTGTGGTTTTATGTTTTAGGGTTTTGGGTTTTGGGTTTTGGGTTTTGGGTTTAGGGTTTAGGGTTTAGGGTTTTATGCTTTAGTGTTTAGGGTTTAGGGTTTAGAGTTTTAGGGTTTTGGGTTTAGGTTTTAGTGCTTCGGGTTTAGGGTTAGGCTTTAGGGTTTGGGGTTTAGGGTTTTATGTTTTAGTGTTTAGGGTTTGGGGTTTAGCGTTTCGAGTTTTGGGGATTCTGGTTTTGGTTTTTAGGGTTTTGGGTTTAAGGTTTCAAATTCATGGTTTGGTTTTATTGTTTTCTGGGTTTAGGGTTTTGGGTTTTGGGTTTTAGGGTTTTAGGGTTTAGGGTTTAGGGTTTGGGTTTTAAGGTTTAGGGTCTAGGATTTTGGGTTTAGGGTTTATTGTTTAACATTTAGGGTTTTAGGGTGTCGGGTTTAGGGTTTAGGGTTTTGGATTTAGGGTTAGGGTTTAGGGTGTCGGGTTTAGAGTTAGGGTGTACGTTTTTCTAGGTTTCGAGTTTTGTGTTTAAGGTTTAGGGTTTAGGGTTTAGGGTTCAGGGATTAGGGTTTTATGCTTTAGTGTTTAGGGTTTAGGGTTTAGGGTTTAGAGTTTTAGGTTTTTGGGTTTAGGATTTAGTGCTTCGGGTTTAGGGTTGGGGTTTAGGTTTTGGGGTTTTAGGTTTTAGTGTTTAGGGTTTTGGGTTTAGAGTTTTAGGTTTTTTTGTTTTGCTTTTAGGGTTTAGGGTTTAGGGTTTCGGGTTTAGTGTTTAGGGTTTATGGTTTTAAGGTCTTAGAATTTACGGTTTAGGGTTTTTTGGGTTTAGGGTTTGGTGTTTAGGGTTTAGGGTTTACTGTTTTAAGGTTTTAGGGTTTATGGTTTAGGGTTTACAGTTTTGGGTTTGAGTTTAGTGTTTAGAGTTTAGGGTTTAAGGTTTTATGTTTTAGTGTTTAGGGTTTAGGGTTGAGGGTTTTGAGTTTTAGGGTTTTGGGTTTAGGTTTTAAGGTTTAGGGTGTGGGGCTTAGGGTTTAGGGCTTAGGGTTTCATGGGTTTAAGGTTTAAGGTTTAGGGTTTAGGGTTTAGTGTTAGTGTTTAGGGTTTAGGGTTTAGGGTTTAAGGTTTTATGTTTTAGTATTTAGGGTTTAGGTTTTAGGGTTTTGAGTTTTAGGGTTTTGGGTTTTGGTTTTAAAGTTTAGGGTATAGGGCTTAGGGTTTAGGGCTTGGGGTTTAGGGCTTAGGGTTTAGGGTTTAGGGTTTAGTCTTTATGGTTTAGGGTTTAGGGTTTAGGTTTTGGGGTTTCGGGTTTAAAGTTAAGGGTTTAGGTTTATGGTTTAGGGTTAGGGTTTTCGATTTTTGGTTTAGGGTTTACGATTTTATGTTTTAGGGTTTAGGGTTTAGGGTTTACGATTTAGGGTTTAGGGTTTAGGGTTCAGCTCTAGGGTTTAGGGTTTAAGGTTTAGGGTTTAAAGATTATAGGATAATGAAGAGGTCAAAACTTCTTGGTTTCAACTCCGACTTGGGCTATTTCTTTTTATTTATTTTGGGGTAGGAGGAAATTTCTGAAGCAATGGTGCGATTGGTTTCCGATTTTGGAGTCGGTTCGTGGTTATTGTTCAAGGTTTAGTTTTTTGGGTTTTAAGTTTACGGTTTAAGGTTTAAGGTTTACGATTTAGGGTTTACGATTTTAGTGTTTAGGTATCACGGTATAGGATCTAGCATTTAGGTTTTTAGGCTTATGGTTTACAGTTTAGAGTTTAGGGTTTAATGTTTAGTTTCTAGGGTTTTGGGTTTAGTGTTTACGGTTTATCATTTAGGTATTAGGGTTTAGGGTTTAGGGTTTAGGATTTTGGGTTTTATGTTTTAAGGTTTAGGTTTAGGGTTTAGGATTTTTGATTTAGGGTTCAAGTTTAGGGTTTCGGGTTTAAAGTTAGGGATTAGGCTTTTCTAGGTTTAGGGTTTAGTGTTTAGGGTTTTTGGTTTTGGGTTTAGGGTTTTAGGGTTTAGGGTTTAGGGTTAGGGTTTTGGGTTTACCGTATAAGGTTTTATGATTTAGTGTTTAGGGTTTAGGGTTTAGGATTTAGAGTTTTAGGGTTTTGGGTTTATGTTTTTGGTTTTAGGGTTTAAGGTTTATAATTTAGGGTTTAGGGATTATTGTTTTGTGCGTTGGGTCTAGGGTTTAGGGTTTATTGTTTTTCGTTTAGGGGTTTGGGTTTTGGGTTTTATGTTTTAGGGTTTAGGGTTTAAGGTTTAGGGTTTTTGGTTTAGGGTTTTATGTTTTAGCATTTAGTGTTTAGGGTTTAGGGTTTAGGGTTTTATGTTTTAGGGTTTAGGGTTTAAGGTTTAGGGTTTAGAGTTTAGGGTTTTATGTTTTAGCATTTAGTGTTTAGGGTTTAGGGTTTAGGGTTTGGGGTTTTTGGTTTTTGGTTTTTGGTTTTGCGTTTAGGGTTTAGGGTTTAGTGTTTTAGGGTTTAGGGTTTAGTGTTTCGAGTTTAGGGTTAGAGTTTAGGGTTTTTGGTTTAGGGTTTACGGTTTACGGTTTACGGTTTACGATTTTTGGTTTTACGTTTTAGGGTTTAAGGTTTAGGGTTTAGGGTTTAGAGTTTTAGTTTAGGGTTTATGGTTTTCAATTTAGGGTTTAGGGTTTAGGGTTTGGGGTTTAGTGTTTTATGCTTTAATGTTGAGGGTTTAGGGCTTAGAGTTTTAGGGTTTATGTATTAGGTTTTAGTGCTTCGAGTTTAGGGTTAGGTTTTAGGGTTTGCGGTTTAGGGTTTTATGTTTTAGTGTCTAGGGTTTAGGGTTTAGCGTTTTGAGTTTTAGGGATTTTGGTTATGGTTTTAGGGTTTAAGATTTAAGGTTTCGGGTTCAGGGTTAGGGTTTATCGTTTTCTAGGTTTTTGGTTTAGGGTTCAGGGTTTAGGGTTTAGGGTTTAGGGTTTTATGATTTTAGTGTTTAGGGTCTTTGGTTTAGGGTTTAAGATTTAGGGTCTAGGGTTTTGGGTTTAGGGTTTAGGGTTTAGGATTTTGGATTTAGGGTTAGGGTTTTGGGTTTCGGGTTTAGAGTTAGGGTATACTTTTTTTTGGGTTTTGGGTTTAGTGTTTAGGGTTTTGGGTTTTGGGTTTATGGTTTTGGGGTTTTAGGGTTTTTGGTTTAGGGTTTAGGGTTTACGATTAGGGTTTAGGGTTTAGGGTTTAGGGTATAAGGTTTTATGATTTAGTGTTTAGGGTTTAGGGTTTGGGGTTTAGTGTTTTAGGCTTTTGGGTTTAGGTTTTAGGGTTAAGGGTTTAGGTTTTGTAATTTAGGGTTCATGTTTTATTGTTTAGTGCTTAGGGTCTTCGGTTTTGGGTTTTGGGTTTTATGTTTTAGCGTTTAGGGTTTAAAGTTTAAGGTTGTAGGTTTTAGTGTTTAGGGTTTAGGGTTTAGGGTTTTGAGTTTTAGGGTTTTGGGTTTTCGTTTTAAGGTTTAGGGTATAGGGCTTAGGGTTTAGGGCTTAGGGTTTAGGGTTTAGGGCTTAGGGTTTAGGGTTTAGGGTTTGTCATTTAGTGTTTAGTGTCTAGGGTTTAGGGTTTAGTGTTTATGGTTTAGGGTTTAGGGTTTAGGTTTTGGGGTTTAGGGTTTAGAGTTACGGGTTTAGGTTTATGGTTTAGGGTTAGGGTTTTGAGTTCTTCGTTTAGTGTTTAGGGTTTCGGGTTTTCTGTTTTAAGGTTTAGGGTTTAGGGTTTAGGGTTTACGATTTAGGTTTTACGGTTTTGGGTTTAGGGTTAGGCTTTAGGGTTTAGGGTTTAAAGATTATAGGATAATGAAGAGGGCAAAATTTCTTCATTTCAACTCCGACTTGTGCGATTTTTTTATTTTTTATTTTGGGGTAAGGGGAAATTGCTGAAGCAATGGTCCGATTGGTTTCCGCTATTGGAGTCGATTCGGGGTTATGGTTCAAGGTTTAGTTTTTTGAGTTTTAAGTTTACGATTTAAGGTTTAAGGTTTACGGTTTAGGGTTTACGATTTTAGGGATTAGTGTTTAGGTCTCACGGTATAGGATCTAGCATTTAGGTTTTTGGGCTTAAGGTTTAGTGCTTAGGGTTTAGGGTTTAAGGTTTAGTTTCTAGGGTTTTGGGTTTAGCGTTTATTGTTTAGCATTTAGGTATTAGGGTTTAGGATTTAAGGTTTTATGTTTTAAGGTTTGCGTTTAGGGTTTAGGATTTTTGATTTAAGGTTAGGGTTTAGGGTTTCGGGTTTAGAGTTAAGGATTAGGCTTTTCTCGGTTTACGATTTAGTGTTTAGGGTTTTGGGTTTTGGGTTTACGGTTTTGGGGTTTAGGGTTTAAGGTTTACGGTTTGGGGTTTAGGGTTTACGATTAGGGTTTAGGGTTTGGGGTTTAGGGTTTAGGGTTTAGAGTTTTAGGGTTTTGGGTTTAGGTTTTAGGTTTTAGGATTTAGGGTTTATAATTTAGGGTTTTGGGATTATTGTTTGGTGCGTAGGGTTTAGTGTTTAGGGTTTAGGGTTTTTTGTTTAAGGTTTTCGGTTTAAGGTTTAAGGTTTAGGGTTTTATGTTTTAGAGTTTAGGCTTTAGGATTTTTGGTTTAGGGTTTAGGGTTTAGGGTTTTATGTTTTAGCATTTAGGGTTTAGGGTTTAGGGTTTGGGGTTTAGGGTTTTTGGTTTTGGGGTTAGGATTTAGTGTTTAGGGTTTTATGTTTTAGGGTTTAGTGTTTCGAGTTTTGGGTTAGGGTTTCGGGTTTTTTGTTTAGGGTTTAGG
This sequence comes from Malania oleifera, assembly GCF_029873635.1. Taxonomy (NCBI): domain Eukaryota; kingdom Viridiplantae; phylum Streptophyta; class Magnoliopsida; order Santalales; family Ximeniaceae; genus Malania; species Malania oleifera. The sequence goes on along the minus strand of NC_080429.1, from coordinate 51,577,481 downwards.
GTTTAGGGTTTATGGTTTGTGGTTTTATGTTTTAGGGTTTAAGGTTTAGGGTTTAGGGTTTAGAGTTTTTGTTTAGGTTTTAGGGTTTTGGGTTTAGGGTTTAGAGTTTTAGGGTTTATGTTTTAGGGTTTAGTGCTTCGGGTTTAGGGTTAGGGTTTAGGGTTTGGGGTTTAGGGTTTTATGTTTTAGTGTTTAGGGTTTTGGGTTTAGCGTTTTGAGTTTTAGGGATTTTGGTTTTGGTTTTAGGGTTTACGGTTTAAGGTTTCGGGTTTAGGGTTAGGGTTTATGGTTTTCTGGGTTTAGGGTTTATGGTTCAGGGTTTAGGGTTTAGGGTTTTAGGGTTTTAGGGTTTAGGGTTTTTGGTTTAGGGTTTACGGTTTAGGGTCTACGGTTTTGGGTTTAGGGTTTATTGTTTAGCATTTAGGTTTTAGGGTTTTGGGTTTTGGGTTTAGGATTTAGGGTTTTATGTTTTAGGGTTTAGGTTTAGGTTTTAGGATTTTGAATTTAGGGTTAGGGTTTAGGGTTTGAAGTTTAGAGTTAGGTTGTACGTTTTTCTGGGTTTCAAGTTTAGTGTTTAGGGTTTAGGATTTTGGGTTAAGGGTTTAAGGGTTTTACGGTTTACGGTTTACGGTTTACGGTTAGGGTTTAGGGTGTAGGGTTTAGTGTATAAGGTTTTGTGATTTAGTGTTTTGGGTTTAGGGTTTAGGGTTTAGTGTTTTAGGCTTTTGGGTTTATGTGTTAGGGTTATGGGTTTAGGTTTTATAATTTGCTGTTTAGGGTTTATTGTTTAGTGCTTAGGGTCTAGGGTTTAAGGTTTAGGGTTTAGGGTTTTTGGTTTAGGGTTTAGGGTTTTGGGATTTGTGTTTATGGCTTAGGGTTTAGGGTTTAGGGTTTTATGTTTTAGGGTTTAGGGTTTAGGGTTTAGGGTTTAGGTTTTTTGGTTTAGCGTTTAGGGTTTAGGGTTTAGGGTTTAGGGTTTTATGTTTTAGCGGTTTGGGTTTAGGGTTTAGGGTTTAGGGTTAGGGTTTAGGGTTTTTGTTTTAGGGTTTAGGGTTTAGGGTTTTAGGGTTTAGGGTTTTTGGTTTAGGGTTTAGGGTTTTGGGATTTGTGTTTATGGCTTAGGGTTTAGGGTTTAGGGTTTTATGTTTTAGGGTTTAGGTTTAGGGTTTAGGGTTTTTGGTTTAGGGTTTAGGGTTTAGGGTTTAGGTTTTTATGTTTTAGCGGTTTGGGTTTAGGGTTTAGGGTTTAGGGTTAGGGTTTAGGGTTTTTGTTTTAGGGTTTAGGGTTTAGGGTTTAGGGTTTACGGTTTACGGTTTACGATTTAGGGTTTAGGGTTTAGGTATTTGGGTTTAGGGTTTTGGGTTTAGGGTTTAGGGTTTTTGGTTTAGGGTTTTGGGTTTTGGGTTTTATGTTTTAGGGTTTACGGTTTAGGGTTTAGGGTTTAGGGTTTCAAGTTTGGGGTAAGGGTTTAGGGTTTTTGGTTTAAGGTTTAGGGTTTAGGGTTTACTGTTTGTGGTTTTATGTTTTAGAGTTTAGGGTTTAGGGTTTAGGGTTTTGAGTTTAGGTTTTGTGTTTAGGGTTTTGGGTTTTGGGTTTAGGGTTTAGGGTTTTATGCTTTAGTGTTTAGGGTTTAGGGTTTAGGGTTTAAAGTTTAAGGGTTTTGGGTTTTGATTTTAATTCTTCGGTTTTAGGGTTACGGTTTAGGGTTTTATGTTTTAGTGTTTAGGGTTTAGTGTTTAGCGTTTTTAGTTTTAGGGTTTTTAGTTTTTGTTTTAGGGTTTAGGATTCAGGGTTTCGGGCTGAGGGTTATGGTTTATAGTTTGATGGGTTTAGGGTTTAGGCTTTAGGCTTTAGGCTTTAGTGTTAGGGTTTAGGGTTTAGGGTTTAGGGTTTAGGTTTATGGTTTTATGTTTTGCTGTTTAGGGTTTAGGGTTTAGGGTTTAGGTTTTAGGGTTTAGGGTTTAGGGCTTAGGGTTTAGGGTTTAGGGCTTTGGGTTTAGGGTTTAGGGTTTGTTGTTTTGTGTTTAGGGACTAGGGTTTAGGGTTTGTTGTTTAGTGTTTAGGGTCTAGTGTTTAGGGTTTAGTGTTTAAGGTTTAGGGTTTAAGGTTTAGGGTTTAGGTTTTAGGGTTTTGGGTTTAGGGTTAAGGTTTTAGGATTGGGGTTTTGGGCTTTTGGTTTTGGGTTTTGGTTTAGGGTTTAGGGTTTAGAGTTTTTTGTTTAGGGTTTAGGGTTTAGGGTTTAGTACTTTAGATTTAGATTTAAATCAGGTGTAATCCCAAGAAGGGGGGTGAATTGGGTATTTATAATATTCTTTGACAATTATTTACCTCTTAAATCCTTTTTATATATTTACCAATGACTTCTTGTTACTCAATTACTTATGTGTAAGGCTATCCAACCTATACATGCAATATACACAATTTAAATGCAGTGCTGAAAATAAAGAGTAAAGGGAAGAGAGAAGACAAACATAGTTTTACGAGGCTCAGCCGACTTGGCCTACGTCCTCGCCTTGAGCGACCACTTAAGGATTCACTAAATCTCTGCTCCTTAAATTGGGACGGAGCTTCCCGTACAATCCGCTACTTACAAGAGGCCCAGCTCCCTCCTACTCCGCTACTTACAAAAGATACAGCTCTCTCCTCTCACACCGGTTCACACACCAAACCGTGTATACAATAGAATCTAAAAATTAACACTCAAAACAATGTTTCTAACAAAAGTGTGTGAGTACAAATCAAATTCCTAATACATTAACATATGATATAACTTGAAGCTCATGAATGTATGAAAACGATACAATCGTTTTATGTATGGTATGCTTCAACACACAAATCTCTATTTAACCAAAACTCCCAAGTAAAAATATATTTAAAATGTTTTGGAGTATACTAGGGTTCTTGGTTCACTTTGTAAAAACAGACAAATATGTTTGATGTGAACTTGTTAACAAAAACTTTGTTTTGAATATTAAATCAATCAAAATCACAAAGATTTACTTTCAACTATTCAATCACAAACTAAGTTTATTGTTTTTCATAAAATATCCCTCAATAGAATATATAGTTATAAGTGCCAAGGATATTTAATCAAATGTTAATATATCTAAAATATAAACCTTTTAGAAAACACACACTTGAATCAAACCTTTCAATCAATCACACAACTTAAATCAAGTAATGATCTTGTTTAGAATAACTATGTATATGTATAGGCACTTTCAAGATCAATCTTTTAATCAAAATGGTTTTTCAATAATAAGCTCTATGAACAATACATAAGTATATTTATATACTCTTGAATCAAAAACCAATCAACCAAGCTAAACAAGCTTTCTTAAGTAATGATCTTTTCAAAAATCAATTTTTATACGAATATGCACACTCAAGATCAAAACTTTTCTAATGATGTTCAAGAATATGTAATGAGATGAGAAGTTCTTGAAAACAATAACTTAAATGATCAGACCTCAATACTAGATTGAAGTACAGTTGAATGAATGAATGCCCTTTGATTTTCGGAATAGCTTTGCCCAAAGACAATGAAAGTACAATGAAGTGCAGACAATCAGCTCAAGTTTCTCTACAATCTTGCAATACGATGTGTTCTTCTCTTGTTGTGTGTCTTAGCTTCGTTTTAGGGTTTAGATAATCAGTATATATAGTGTCTAACCCTTAGGATTGATCTCAGTTGTTTGATCAAAGAAATAGCTCGCGAGTTCATTTAATAAAAATCACAATTTTAAGTTTCCCGCAAGTTCAGGCGTCTGAGGTCGAAAGTCCAGGCAACCGAAGTCCCTTAAGCCTTTTAAAAATCAAGTTGGAATACAGGGTCAGGGGCCTAAATAGGGAAGTTCAGGCTCCTGAAGCGGGTTCAGGCGCCTGAGGTTCCAAGGTCAGGCGACCGAGGTGCCTCGGCCACTTTCTGTGTTTTCCCATTAATTCTTCAGGCTACCGAACTTAATCTTCAGGCTCTTGTAGAAATTCTTCAGGCTATTGAGGTAGAGTTCAGGCTACCGAAGTCCCTTTGTTTTATTTCCTTTTTCTAATTTTAAAAAAATTCTTTGCTCTTTTTCTTGGGCCTTTTATAAAACATATATTCCATGATTTCAAAAACATTTCTAAGTCCATGAAGGTTCCCTAATGATGTACATGAAATGCATGAATCCTAAAATCATTCTAAGTTTCAATGAGCCTCAAATTAAATCATACGAAAATGTAAGTACATGAGTTCTAAATACCCATTCCCAAGATGTTCTTGAACTTTGCCGCTTGCATCTGGATTCTCGTACTCTTTGAGTTCCATTGATCTTGCCAAGATTTGTAAGCTTTACTTGAACGCTTCCATGACTCGTCATATTTCTGTGCATGCTTAATATGGTTCACATTCACAACCTCAATGCACATATCAAATACCAAGTGATTTGTCATTATCAAAATAGGATTGGACTCCTAAAGTCAACATTTAGGGTTTTATGTTTTAGGGTTTAGGGTTTAGGGTTTAGGGTTTAGGGTTTTTGGTTTTGGGTTTTGGGTTTTGGGTTTAGGGTTTAGGGTTTAAGGTTTTATGTTTTAGGGTTTAGGGTTTAGGGTTTATGGTTTGGGGTTTTGGGTTTTGGGTTTTGGGTTTTGGGTTTTTGGTTTCCAGTTTACGGTTTAGTGTTTTATGTTTTGGGGTTTAGGGTTTAGGGTTTAGGGTTAAGGTTTTAGGGTTTACGGTTTAGGGTTTAGGGTTTAGGGTTTAGGGGTAAGCTTTATGGCTTAGGGTTTAGGGTTTAGGGTTTAAAGATTATAAGAATATGAAGAGGGCATAACTTCTTCGTTTGAACTCCGATTTAGGTGATTTTTTTTAAAATTTTGGGGTAGGAGGAAATTTCTGAAGCAATGGTGCGATTTGTTTCCAGTTTTGGAGTCGGTTCAGGGTTATGGTTCAAGGTTTAGTTTTTTGGGTTTTAAATTTAGGGTTTAAGGTCTAAAGTTTAGGGTTTAGGGTTTACGATTTTAGGGTTTAGTGTTTAGGGCTCGCGGTATAGGATCTAGCATTTAGGTTTTAGGGTTTAAGGTTTAGGGTGTAGACTTTAGGGTTTAAGGTTTAGGATTTAGGGTTTTGGGTTTAGGGTTTATTGTTTAGCATTTAGGTTTTAGGGTTTAGGGTTTAGGGTGTAGGAATTAGGGTTTTATGTTTTAAGGTTTCGGTTTATGGTTTAGGATTTTGGATTTAGGGTTAGGGTTTATGCTTTCGGGTTTAGAGTTAGGGATTAGGCTTTTCTAGGTTTAAGGTTTAGTGTTTACGATTTTGGGTTTTGGGTTTAGGGTTTTAGGGTTTAGGGTTTAGCGTTTAGGGTTTAGGGTCTAGGGTTAGGGTTTTGGGTTTTGGGTTTAGGGTATAAGGTTTTATTATTTAGTGTTTAGGGTTTAGGGTTTAGGGTTTAGAATTTTAGGGTTTTGGGTTTAGGTTTTAGGGTTTAGGGTTTAGGGTTTATAATTTAGGGTTTAGGGTTTATTGTTTGGTGCGTAGAGTCTAGGGTTCAAGATTTAGGGTTTAGGGTTTAGGGTTTAGGGTTCTGGGTTTAAGGTTTGGGTTTAGGATTTTTGGTTTAGGGTTTAGGGTTTAGGGTTTACAGTTTGTGGTTTAATGTTTTAGGATTTAGGGTTTAGGGTTTAGGGTTTAGGGTTTTATACTTTAGTGTTTAGGGTTTAGGGTTTAGAGTTTTAGGGTTTTGGGTTTAGGTTTTAGTGCTTAGAGTTTAGGGTTAGGGTTTAGGGTTTGGGGTTGAGGTTTTTATGTTTTAGGGTTAAGGGTTTAGGGTTTAGCGTTTTGAGTTTTAGGGATTTTTGTTTTGCTTTCAGGGTTTAGGGTTTAAGGTTTCAAGTTCAGGGTTAGGGTTTATGGTTTTTTAGGTTTAGGGTTTAGGGTTTAGGGTTTAGCGTTTAGGATTTAGGGTTTTAGGGTTTTAGGGTTTAGGGTTCATGGTTTAGGGTTTTGGTTTAGGGTTTAGGATTTTGGATTTAGGGTTAAGGTTTAGGGTTTCGGGTTTAAAGTTAGGGTGTACGTTTTTCTGGGTTTCAGGTTTAGTGTTTAGGGTTTTCGGTTTTGGGTTTAGGGTTTTAGGGTTTTAAGGTTTAGTGTTTAGGGTTTAGGTTTATGGTTTTGGGTTTCGGGTTTTGGGTTTGGGGTTTAGGGTTCAGGGTTTAGGGTTTTATGCTTTTGTGTTTAGTATTTAGGGTTTAGGGTTTTGAGTTTTTGGGTTTTTGGTTTAGGTTTTAGTTCTTTAGGTTTAGGGTTAGGGTTTAGGGTTTAGGGTTTTATGTTTTAGTGTTTAGGGATTAAGGTTTAGGGTTTAGAGTTTTAGGGTTTTTGGCTTTGGTTTTAGGGTTTATGGTTTAGGGTTTTGAGTTTAGGGTTTTTTGTTTAGGGTTTTAGGGGTTTAGGGTTTGGGGTTTAGGGTTTTCTGTGTTTAGGGTTTGGGGTTTAGGGTTTAGGGTTTAGGGTTTTAGGGTTTTAGGGTTTATGTTTTATGGTTTACGGTTTAGGGTTAAAGTTTAGGGTTTAGCGTTTTGGGTTTAAGGTTTTATGTTTTAGTGTTTAGGGTTTAGGGTTTAGGGTTAAGAGTTTTAGAGTTTTGGGTTTAGGTTTTACGGTTTAGGGTATAGGGCTTAGGGTTTAGGGCTTAGGGTTTTGGGTTTTAGGTTTTTCGTTTAGTGTTTAGGGTTTAGTGTTTATGGTTTAGGGTTTAGGGTTTAGGTTTTGGGGTTTGGGGTTTAGAGTTTAGGGTTTAGGTTTACTGTTTAGGGTTAGGGTTTTGGGTTTTTGGTTTAGGGTTTAGGGTTTAGGGTTTAGGGTTTTATGTTTTAGGGTTTAGGGTTAGGCTTTAGGGATTAAGGTTTAGGGTTTAGGGTTTAAAGAATATAGGAATATGAAGAGGGCATAACTTCTTCGTTTGAACTACGATTTGCGCGATTTTTTATTAAATTTTGGGGTAGGAGGAAATTTCTGAACCAATGGTGTGATTGGTTTCCGGTTTTGGAGTCAGTTCAGGGTTATGTTTCAAGGTTTATTTTTTTGGGTTTAAAATTTAAGGTTTAAGGTCTAAAGTTTACGGTTTAGGGTTTATGGTTTTAGGGTTTAGTGTTTAGGTCTCACGGTATAGGATCTAGCATTTAGGTTTTTGGGTTTAGGGTTTAGGGTTTAGAGTTTTGGGTTTAAGGTTTAGGGTCTAGGGTTTTGGGTTTAAGGTTTATTGTTTAGCATTTAGGTTTTAGGGTTTAGCGTTTAGGGTTTTGGATTTAGGGTTTCATGTTTTAAGGTTTAGGTTTAGGGTTTTGGATTTTGGATTTAGGGTTAGGGTTTATGCTTTCAAGTTTAGAGTTAGAGATTAGGCTTTTCTGGGTTTAAGGTTTAGTGTTTAGGGTTTACGATTTTGGGTTTAGGGTTTAAGGGTTTTAGGGTTTAGGGTTTAGGGTTTAGGGTGTAGGGTTAGGGTTTAGGGTTTAGGGTTTAGAATTTTAGGATTTTGGGTTTAGGTTTTAGAGTTTAGGGTTTAGGGTTTATAATTTAGGGTTTAGGGTTTATTGTTTGGTGTGTGGGGTCTTGGGTTTAGGATTTATGATTTTTTGTTTAGGGTTTGGGGTTTTGGGTTTAGGGTTTTATGTTTCCGGGTTTAGGGTTTTAGGTTTATGGTTTTTATTTTAGGGTTTAGGGTTTAGGGTTTAAGGTTTTATGTTTTAGCATTTAGGGTTTTGGGTTTAGGGTTTAGGGTTTTACGATTTGGGTTTTGGGTTTTTGGTTTAGGGTTTAGGGTTTAGGGTTTAGGGCTTTTTGTTTTAGGGTTTAGGGTTCAGGGTATAGGGTTTAGGGTTTTGGGTTTAGGGTTTGGGTTTAGGGTTTTTAGTTTAGTGTTTAGGGTTTACGATTTAGGGTTTACGGTTTGTGGTTTTATGTTTTAGGGTTTACGGTTTAGGGTTTAGGGTTAGGGTTTAGGGTTTAGGGTTTAGGGTTTAGGGTTCAGGGTCAGGGTTTATGGTTTTCTTGGTTTATGGTTTAGGGTTTTGGGTTTAGGGTTTAGGGTTTAGGGTTTTTGGGTTTTAGGGTTTAGGGTTCATGGTTTAGGTTTTGGTTTAGGGTTTAGGATTTTGGATTTTTGGTTAGGGTTTAGGGTTTCGGGTTTAGAGTTAGGGTGTACGTTTTTCTGGGTTTCGGGTTTAGTGTTTTGGGCTTTTATTTTGGGTTTAGGGTTTTAAGGTTTAGTGTTTAGGGTTTAGGATTTAGTGTTTAGGGTTAGGGTTTAGGATTTAGGGTTTAGGGTATAAAGTTTTATGATTTAGTGTTTAGGGTTTAGGGTTTAAGCTTTAGAGTTTTAGGCTTTTGGGTTTAGGTTTTAGGGTTTAGGGTTTAGGGTTTATAATTTAGGGTTTAAGGTTTATTGTTTAGTGCTTAGGGTCTAGGGTTTTGGGTTTTGGGTTTTGGGTTTTTAGTTTTGGGTTTAGGGTTTTTGGTTTTGGGTTTGTGGTTTAGGGTTTAGGGTTTAGGGTTTTATGTTTAGGGTTTAGGGTTTCAGGTTTAGGGTTTTTGGTTTAGGGTTTAGGGTTTAGGGTTTAGGGTTTATGGTTTAGTGTTTAGGGTTTACGGTTTTGGGTTTAGGGTTTATGGTTTTGGGTTTTGGGTTTTGGGTTTAGGGTTTTTGGTTTAGGGTTTAGGGTTTAGGGTTTATGGTTTTATGTTTTAGGGTTTAGGGTTTAGGGTTTTGGGTTTTGGGTTTCGGGTTTAGGGTTTTTTGTTTAGGTTTAAGGTTTGTGGTTTTATGTTTTAGGGTTTAGGCTTTAGGCTTTAGGCTTTAGGCTTTAGGCTTTAGGCTTTAGGTTTAGTGTTTATGGTTTTGGGTTTAGGGTTTAGGGTTTTATTCTTTAGTGTTTAGGGTTTAGGGTTTAGGGTTTAGGGTTTAGGGTTTAGAGTTTTGGGGTTTTGGGTTTTGGTTTTAGTGCTTCAGGTTTAAGTTTAGGGTTTAGGGTTTCGGGTTTAGGGTTTTATCTTGTAGTGTTTAGGGTTTAAGGTTTAGCGTTTTGAGTTTTAGTTTGTTTGGTTTAGGTTTTAGGGTTTAGGGTTTAGGGTTTCGGGTCGAGGGTTATGGTTTATGGTTTTCTGGGTTTAGGTTTTAGGATTTAAGGTTTAGGGTTTTTAGGTTTTAGGATTTAGGTTTAGGGTTTAGGGTTTAGTGTTAGAGTTTGTGGTTTAGGGTTTAGGTTTTAAAGTTTTATGTTTTACTATTTAGGGTTTATGGTTTAGGGTTTAGGTTTTAGGGTTTAGGGTTTTGGGTTTAGGGTTTAGGGTTTAGGGTTTAAGGCTTAGGATTTAGGGTTTAGGGTTTGTTGTTTAGTGTTTAGGGTTTAGGGTTTAGGGTTTAGTGTTTAAGGTTTAGGGTTTAGTGTTTGGGGTTTAGGTTTTACGATTTAGGGTTTAGAGTTTAAGGTTTAGGGTTTTTGGTTTTGGGTTAGGGTTTAGGGTTTTATGTTTTAGGGTTTAGGGTTTAGAGTTTAGGGTTTTATTTTTTAGGGTTTAGGGTTAGGCTAGTGTTTAGGTTTTAGGGTTTAAATATTATAGAAAATGAAGAGGGTATAACGTCTTCGTTTTAACTCGGATTTGGAAGTTTTTTTTTTTTTTGGTAGGAGGAAATTTCTGATGCAATTGTAGGATTGGTTTCCGATTTTGGAGTCATTTCGGGATTATGGTTAAGGGTCTAGTTTTTTTTGTTTTAAGTTTAGGGTTTGAGGTTTAAGGTTTACGGTTTAGGGTTTATGATTTTAGGGTTTAGGGTTTAGGGTTCACAGTACAGGGTCTAGCATTTAGGTTTTAGGGTTTAGGGTTTAGGATTTAGGGTTTTATGTTTTAGGGTTTAGGGTTTAGGATTTTTGATTTAGGGTTACGGTTTCGGCTTTCGGGTTTAGGGTTTTGGTTTAGGTTTTTCTAGGTTTACGGTTTAGGGTTTAGGGTTTAAGGTTTCTGGGTTTTAGGGTTTAAGGTTTTGGGTTTTGGGTTTAGGGTTTAGGGTTTAGGGTTTAGGTTTAGGGTTAGGGTTTAGGGTTTAGGGTTTAGGATTTATGATTTTATGCTTTAGTGTTTAGGGTTTAGGGTTTGGGGTTTAGAGTTTTTGGGTTTTGGGTTTAGGTTTTAGGGTTTGGGGATTAGGGTTTTTGTTTTAGGGTTTAGGGTTTAAGGTTTAGGGTTTAGGGTTTATTGGTTAGTGCTTAGGCTCTAGGGTTTGGGGCTTAGTGTTTAGGGTTTAGTGTTTAGGGTTTTTGGTTTAAGGTTTAGGGTTTTATGTTTTAGGGTTTAGGGTTTTTTGTTTTGGGTTTAGGGTTTAGGGTTTTATGTTTTAGTGTTTAGGGTTTAGGGTTTAGGGTTTCGGGTTTAGATTTTAGGGTTTAGGGTTTAGAGTTTAGGGTTTAGGTTTAGGGTTTTGGGTTTTGGGTTTGGGGTTTAGGGTTTAGGGTTTTATGTTTTAGGGTTTAGGTTTTGGGTTTAGGATTTTTGATTTAAGGTTAGGGTTTAGGGTTTCTGGTTTAGAGTTAGGGTCTTGGGTGTAGATTTTAGGGTTTAGGGTTTAGGGTTTAGAATTTAGGGTTTAGGGTTTAGGGTTTCAGGTTTATTATTACTGCTTAGGGTCTAGGGTTTTGAGTTTTGGGTTTAGGGTTTTGGGTGTAGGGTTTGGGGTTTTATGTTTTAGGTTTTAGGGTTTAGGGTTTGGGGTTTAGGGTTTAGGGTTTTTGGTTTAGTGTTTAGGGTTTAGGGTTTAGGGTTTTATGTTTTAGGGTTTTGGGTTTAGGGTTTAGAGTTTAGGGTTTAGGGTTTAGGGTTTAGGGCTTTTGGTTTAGGGTTTAGGGTTTAGGGTTTGATGTTTTAGCGTTTAGGGTTTAGGGTTTAGGGTTTGGGGTTTTGTTTTAGGGTTTAGGGTTTAGGGTTTTATTTTTTAGGGTTTTGGGTTTAGGGTTTAGGGTTTAGGGTTTATGGTTTAGGGTTTAGGGTTAAGGTTTATTGTTACTGCTTAGGGTCTAGAGTTTAGGGTTTAGGGTTTTGGGTTTTGGGTTTTGGGTTTTATGTTTTAGGGTTTAGGGTTTTGGGTTTTTGGTTTAGGGTTTAGGGTTTTGGGTTTTGGGTTTTTTGTTTTAGGGTTTTGGGTTTAGGGTTTAGGGTTTAGGGTTTCTGGCTTTTGGTTTAGGCTTTAGGGTTTAGGGTTTAGGGTTTAGGACTTTTGGTTTTGGGTTTCGGGTTTAGGGTTAAGGTTTAGTGTTTTTGTTTTAGGGTTTAGGGTTTAGGGTTAGGGTTTTGGGTTTTTGTTTTAGGGTTTAGGGTTTAGGGTTTTATGTTTTAAGGTTTAGGGTTTAGGGTTTTATGTTTTATGGTTTAAGGTTTAGGGTTTTGGATTTAGGGTTTACGGTTTTCAGTTTCAGGATTAGCGTTAGGGTTTAGGGTTTAGAGTTTTGGCTTTAGGCTTTAGGGTTTAGTGTTTAGGTTTTAGGGTTTAAAGATTATAGGAAAATGAAGAGGGTATAACTTCTTCCTTTGAACTCCAATTCGGAAGAATTTTTTTTTTATGTTGGGGTAGGAGGAAGTTTCTAAAGCAATGGTACGATTGGTTTCCGGTTTTGAAGTCGGTTCGGGGTTATGGTTAAAGGTCTAGTTTTTTCGATTTAAGTTTCGGGTTTAAGGTTTCAGGTTTACGATTTCGAGTTTACAGTTTTAGGGTCTAGTGTTTAGGGTTAACGGTACAGGATCTAGCATTTAGGTTTTAGTGTTTAGGGTTTAGGATTTAGGGTTTTAAATTTTAGGGTTTAGGGTTTAGGGTTTAGGATTTTGGATTTAGGGCTAGGGTTTAGGGTTTTGGTTTTAGGGTTATGGTTTAGGTTTTTCTGGGTTTAGGGTTTAGGTTTTAGGGTTTTGGGTTTTGGGTTTTGGGTTTTGGGTTTTAGGGTTTTAGGGTTTAGAGTTTAGGGTTTAGGGTTTGGGGTTAGGGTTTAGGGTTTAGGATTTAGGGTTTAAGGTTTTATGCTTTAGTGTTTAGGGTTTAGGGTTTTGGGTTTTGGGTTTTGGGTTTAGGTTTTAGGGTTTAGAGTTTAGGATTTAGAATTTAGGGTTTAGGGTTTAAGGTTTAGGGTTTAGGGTTTATTGTTTAGTGTTAGGGTCTAGGGTTTTGGGTTTAGGGTTTAGGATTGAGGGTTTAGGGTTTAGGGGTTTTGGTGTAGGGTTTAAGGTTTAGGGTTTTGGGTTTTGGGTTTCATGGTTTAGGGTTTAGGGTTTAGGGTTTTATGTTTTTTGGTTTAGGGTTTAGGGTTTAGGGTTTAGGATTTTTTGTTTAAGATTTAGGGTTTAGGGTTTAAGGTTTGGGGTTTAGTGTTTTATGTTTTAGGGTTTAGGGTTTAGGGTTTCAGGTTTATGGTTTAGTTTAGGTTTTTGGGTTTTGGGTTTAGGCTTTTGGATTTAGCGTTTAGGGTTTAGGATTTAGGGTTTTATGTTTTAGGGTTTAGGTTTAGGGTTTAAAATTTTTGATTTAGGGTTAGGGTTTAGGGTTTCGGGTTTAGAGTTTGGGTTTAATGATTTATGAATATTTTTATTATTTATTGTTTAATATTATCTATGTAAAAATGTAATTACAGATTACCAGGGGAATTAATGATTCAAAAAAAATATTAATTTTTGATTAATTAGTGACGGTTTCTATAGATATTTGTGAATGACCAAAATCGTCGCTAATACTATACTATTACTGACGAATATTAATCCTTCACTAAAGGCCAAGTATTAGCAATGATTTTGATCCTTCGCTAAAGGCTAATAAGTATTAGTGAGGATTTTGTTCCTTCGCTATTACTCCACTATTAGTGACGAATTTAAAATCGCCACTAATATTACACTATTAGTGACAAATTATGATTCTTCACAAAAGGCCAATAAGTATTAGTGACGATTTTGATCCTTCACTAATACTACACTATTAGTGACGTTTTTTAAATTCGTCACTAATACCCAACTATTAGTGACGGTTTTGATCCTTCACTAAAACTACACTGTTTGTGACAGTTTTGAAATTCGTCACTGTTAATACAGGTGTAATCCCAAGAGGCGGATGAATTGGGTATTTTAAAAATCTTTAAGTTTATTTTACCACTTAATCAGTATTTCAATATTTATCAAATTAATTGTAGGGGCTTGAACTTAATTCAAATTATTATCTCAATAAATTCTATTTTACTCAATTAATTATCAAGTGCGTACAATATAAATCAACACACAAACATGCAAAAGCTGATAATGAAACGCAAGAGAAAATTAAAAAGGTAAGGGAAGAGAGAAGGCAAACACGATTTTACAAGGTTCAGCCAACCCAGCCTACGTCCTCGCCTTAAGCAACCCACTCAAGGATTCCACTAAATTCTAGCTCCTTTAACTGAGACGGAGCTTCCCTTACATCCGCTGCTTTCAAGAGGCACAGCTTCCTCCTCACCCGGTTCACAACCCGAACCGTGATTACAATATAACTGTTCTACAAAAAACTCAATAATGCTTCTACACAAGCTGGTGAGTACAATGGAAATTCCTAACACATATTCATATGCTAAAACTTGAAGCTCAATGAATGCATGTAGTGTGGTCAATAAAATCTCTGAATAATCTTTGATTTAAAAGAATATGACTATTCCGCTTCAAATATTGAACCCAACCAAATGATCTCAATACAAATATGTAATTCAGTTTGCTCCAAAAATCTAGATCGATCAGTTTTGTTCCAAATATTCAAAACACAATATGATCTTTGTATATGAATATTTATATATATAATATGTGTTCTAAAGATCAAAAACCTAATATAATATTTTTTAGAAAATATCCCTCAATAATATATATAGTTATGAGCTCTTAGGATATTTAATTAAGTGGTTTTGTAATATCAAAAATATCGATTCTTTAAATGAATAAACACATGAATCAACAATATTCAACCATTGGCAAAACTTTTCTCAAGTAGTGATCTTTGTATATATATATATATATATATATAAATGCATGTATGTATGTATAAGTACACTCAAGATCAATCTCTCAAATAATATTCAATGACAAATTTTTTAGATGAAAAACTATTTGAGAATAAGTAGTAATAAATAGATCGATTTACCAAACCTCAATACCAAGTTGAATACACAATAATTGCTATAATGCTTTTTGAAAATCAATGTAGCCTTAGCTCAAATTTGACGTATATGCTTTGAAATCCCAAGCAAGTATTCAGCAGTGTGTTCAATGCTCTCCCAAGTTGTGCTAAATGTTCAAGACACTCAATCTGATGCCGGAGGTTAAGCACTAGGGTTTAGAGGTTGATTATATAGGTAATCTCGGCCTTAGGATAAGTCCTGACTGTTGGAACAATTTGATCAAGTGTATAACCCGCGTGTTCTCTTGCTAAAAATCAAAATTCTAAAGTTTCTGCAAGTTTAGACGACTGATCGGGTTCAGACATATGATGTTCCTTAAAGCTTTGAAAAATTGTACTAGACACAGGGTTAGACGACTGAACTTGAGGTTCAGACTTCTGAAGTCCTAGGTTCAGACAACTGAAGTCAAGATTCAGTCTTCGAATATGCTTCTGTCTGTTTTTGAGTTTCACCAATAAATCTTTAGACGACTGAACTTAATCTTTAGTCTTCTAAGGAAATTCTTTAGATGTATGAAGTAAAACTTCAGTCGTCTGAAGTTGCATCTTCAGACGTCTAAGTGTAAGCCTTAGTCATTTGGGCAGTCTAACCTCAATTTTTTATTTTGTTTTCAAAAACCATTTTTCCTTTCTTGCTTTGCTTCTTCATAAAACATTTTCCGAGGTTTTAAATAGAGTCTTCTAAGTCCATATTTAACCCTAGAAAGTGTTCAGGAGATGCATGTGTATATATTTTGAGCTTCTAGCTATATCATATAAAATAGAACATACATCAATTCTAAATACCCATTCCTATGACGATCTTGAACTTGATACTTGCATCTTAATTCTTCTACTCTTTTAGTTCTATGAATTGTGTCAAGTTGTATATCCTTTAATCCTCATGGCTTCCATGACTTTCTAACCTTCCATGCATGCTAAATATTGTTCTTGTTCACAATCTCAATGCACAGATCAAATACCAAGTGATTTGTCATTATCAAAATAGAAGTGGACTCATAGAGTCAACAGTCACTAATACCCTACTATTAATGATGGATTTGCGCGCAGCCTTTATAAAATTTATAGTGATGGGATTAGGGCTTTAGTGATGGTTATAATCCGTCAGTAATACTTTATTATTAGTGATGGTTTCAAAATTCGTTACTAATAATTAGTAGTAACGACAGATATAACAACTAATTTAAAATTGTCACTAATACTTATAAATTCGTCACTAATGCTATTAGTGACGAATTTATAAGTATTAGTGACCGTTTTGATCCTTCATTACTAACCTTATTTTTTGTAGTGGTCATTGACCAGACAAAGTCTAATAGTCGCCACAACCTTCGCTTCCAATTCCTTCCAACTTGTTCATCCATGCATTCTAATTGATTTCCGTATAAAGACTTCACCATACCTTGCAGCACTAATAGATCATTAACCCTTCTCTACCATAGTCCGAAGTTTCCCGTTCCATTGAACTTAACAACATCAAACATAGTAGAAGAAATTCGAGAAGCCATTACAACAATGCTTGGATACCAATTTGTTGTGAATATTGAATGCACATCGAAAACAAATGATCTTACAATGCAGCAATCAATAGTGAAATATACAGAACCACAATCACATAAAGTATAATGAAACCAATAAAACAATGACACGAAGAATTACGTGGGTTGGCAATGCCTACACCCACGGGAGCAATCGACAATGAATTTTTACTAACTTGTGTCCAAAAAGACACTAAGTTAGATTATACAACATCTATATACAACTTTCCCGAAGACTTTCCCTCCAAAACCCAACCTATCCAACGTCATGATTCAAAAATTGAAAGCCAACGCTGAGTAACTGAGCCAAACCGTTGACAGTTTCAAACAGACTGTCGACAGTTTAATACCAAGAGCAAAAATTCGATGTAACAAGACAAAACAATCGATTGTTTCTCTGCAACTGGACCAAACCATCGACGATTTCCTCCTTCAAGTCAGCATTCTTGTTTTCTTCCATGTTTTCTGTGAATTATGGTGTTATCCCGAGAGGGGGGTGAATTGGGTATTTTTAAAAGATTACGACTTTTAAGATCTAATTTCGAAAAAAATTTCAATTACAAACTTTCAAGTTACCTAACAATGAGGTTAATGTTTCACAATTAATCAATCTAATATGTGTCTTTTTCAAGCATACACTTTTACCCAATTACTCACAAATGTAACGAGTGTTCAACACATACACGATACACAAGTAATTTAAATACAATGTGGAAATTAAAATGAGTTAAGGGTAAGAGAGATGCAAACACGATTTTACGAGGTTCAGCCAAACCGGCCTACATCCTCATATTGAGCAACTCACTCAAGGATTCCACTAAATCCTTGCTCCTTTAACTGGGACGAAGCTTTCCTTACATCCGCTACTTACAAGAGGCATAGCTTCCTCCTCACCCTGTTCACAACTCGAACCATGATTACAATATAATTGTTCTACAAAAAACTCAATAATGCTTCTACACAAGCTGGTGAGTACAATGGAAATTCCTAACACATATTCATAGGATAAAACTTGAAGCTCAATGAGTGCATGTAGTGTGGTCAATAAAATCTCTGAATAATCTTTTATTTAAAAGAATATGACTATTCCGCTTCAAATATTGAATCCAACCAAATGATCTCAATCCAAATATGTAATTTAGTTTTGCTCCAAAAATCTAGATCAATCAGTTTTGTTCCAAATATCCAAAACACAATATGATCTTTGTATATGAATATGTATATATATATATATATGTATATATATATATATATATATAATATGTGTTCTAAAGATCAAAAACTTAATATAATATTTTTTAGAAAATATCCCTCAATAATATATATAGTTATGAGCTCTTAGGATATTTAATCATGTGGTTTTGTAATATCGAAAATATCGAGTCTTTAAATGAATAAACACTTGAATCAACAAATTCAACCATTGGAAAAACTTTTCTCAAGTAGTGATCTTTTCAAAGCAATATATATATATATATATATATATATATATATATATTTTTGTGTGTGTGTGTGTGTGTGTGTGTGTGTGTATAAGAACACTCAAGATCAATCTCTTAAATAATATTCAATAATAAATTTTTGAGATGAAAAACTCTTTGAGAACAAGTAGTAACAAATAGATTGATTCACCAAACCTCAATACCAAGTTGAATGCACAACAATCACTAGAATGCCTTTCAAAAATCAATGTAGCCTTAGCTCAAATTTGACGTATATGCTTTGAAATTCCAAGCAAGTATTCAACAGTGTGTTCAATGCTCTCCCAAGTTGTGCTAAACGTTCAAGCCACTCAATGTCATGTCGAAGGTTAAGAACTAGAGTTTAGAGGTTGATTATATAGGTAATCTTGGCCTTAGGATAAGCCCTGACCGCTGGATCAATTTGATCAACTGTATAACCCGCCTATTCTCTTACAAAAAATCAAAATTTTAAAGTTTCCGCAAGTTCAGACGACTGAAGTCTCGGGTTCAGACAGACGTCTGATATTCCTTAAAGTTTTGAAAAATTGTACTAGACACAAGGTCAAACGACTGAACTTGAGGTTCAGACTTCTAAAGTCTTGGGTTTAGACAACTGAAGTCAAGATTTAGTCTTCTAATATGCTTCTCTCTATTTTTGAGTTTCACTAATAAATCTTTAGACGACTAAACTTTATCTTCAGTCTTCTGAGGAAATTCTTTAGACGTATGAAGTAAAACTTCAGTCATTTGAAGTTGCATCTTCGGACGTCTGAGGGTAAGCCTCAGTCATTTGCATAGTCCAACTTCAATTTTTTATTTTGTTTTCAAAAACTATTTTTCCTTTCATACTTTGCTTCTTCATAAAACATTTTCCGAGGTTTTAAATAGAGTCTTCTAAGTCCATATTTAACCCTAGAAGGTGTTCAGGAGATGCATGTGTATATATTTTGAGCTTCTAGTTATATCATATAAAATAGCACATACATCAATTCTAAATACCCATTCCCATGACGATCTTGAACTTGATGCTTGCATCTTCATTCTTCTACACTTTCAGTTCCATGGATTGTGTCAAGTTGTATATCCTTGAATCCTCATGGCTTCTATGACTTTCTAACCTTACGTGCATGCTAAATATTGTTCTTGTTCACAATCTCAATGCACAGATCAAATACCAAGTGATTTGTCACTATCAAAATAGGAATGGACTCTTAGAGTCAACAGTCACTAATACCCTACTATTAGTGATGAATTTGTGCGCATCCTCTATAAAATTTATAGTGATGGGATTAGGGTTTTAATAATGGTTATAATCCGTCACTAATACTCTATTATTGGTGACGGTTTCAAAATTCGTCACTAATAATTAGTAGTAATGGCAAATATAGCAATTAATTTAAAATCGTCAATAATACTTATAAATTTCTCACTAATACTATTAGTGACGAATTTATAAGTATTAGTGACTGTTTTGATCTTTCACTAATAACCTTATTTTTTTTAGTGGTCATTGACCAAACAAAGTCTGATAGTTGCCATAGTCTTTGCTTCCAATTCCTTCCAACTTTCGTCCATGCATTCCAATTGATTTTCGTATAAAGCCTTCACCATACCTTGCAACACTAACAGATCATTAACCCTTTTCTACCATAGTCTGAAGTTTCCCGTTCCATCGAACATAACAATATAAACTTTGCAGAAGAAATTCGAGAAGCCATTACAACAATGCTAGGATACCAATTTGTTGTGAATATTGAATGCACATCGGAAACAGATGATCTTACAATGCAACAATCAATAGTGAAATATACAAAACCACAATCACATAAAGTATAATGAAACCAATAAAACAATGACATGAAAAATTACGTGGGTTGGCAATGCCTACATCCACGAGAGCAATCGACAATGAATTTTTACTAACTTGTGTCCAAAAAGACACTAAGTCAGATTATACAACATCTATATACAACTTTCCCGGAGGCCTTCCCTCCAAAACGCAACCTATCCAACGTCATGATTCAAAAATTGAAAACTAACACTGAGTAACTGAGCCAAACCATTGACAGTTTCAAACATACTGTCAACAGTTTAATACCAAGAGCAAATAGTCGATGTAACAGGACTAAACAATCGATTGTTTCTCTGCAGCAGAACCAAACCATCGCTGGTTTCCTCCTACAAGTCATCATTCTTGTTTTCTTCCATGTTTTCTGTGAATTATGGTGTTATCCCAAGAGGGGGGTGAATTGGGTATTTTTAAAAGATTATGTCTTTTAAGATCTAATTTCAAAAAAACTTTCAAGTTACCTAACAATGAGATTAATGTTTCACAATTAATCAATCTAATATGTGTCTTTTTCAAACATACACTTTTACCTAATTACTCACAGATGTAACAAGTATTCAACACATACACAATGCACAAGTAATTTAAATACAATGCAGAAATTAAAAAGGAGTTAAGGGTAAGAGAGATGCAAACACGATTTTACGAGGTTCAGCCAACTCGGCCTACGTCCTCACCTTGAGCAACCCACTCAAGGATTCCACAAAATCCCTACTCCTTTAACCGAGACTGAGCTTCCCTTACAATCCGCTGCTTACAAGAGGTACAACTTCCTCCTACTCCACTGCTTACAAGAGATACAACTTTCTCCTCAAACCCGATTCACAACCCAAACCATGATTATAATATAGAATTACAATTCTACAAAACTCAATATTGCTTCTAACCAAGCTAGTGAGTACAATAGAAAATCCTAACACATATTCATATGATAAAACTTGAAGCTCAGTATGTATGTAATGATGTAATTATTATATGAATGACATGTTTCAAAAAATTACCCTTTAATCAATATTTCCCAAAAAATGATTTTTTAAAAATAAGAACTTTGGAGATCTTAGGGTTTAATTTCAAAAGACTTTATGCAAGAATTGAAAATAAGATCCTTTAAAATAATATTAAATAGTGCTTAGATATATGTTCTTGCTATCCAATAATTTGTAAGATTAAATCTTTGACTAAAATAAGTGAC
Source organism: Malania oleifera (assembly GCF_029873635.1). Lineage (NCBI taxonomy): Eukaryota > Viridiplantae > Streptophyta > Magnoliopsida > Santalales > Ximeniaceae > Malania > Malania oleifera. Next base: position 51,557,235 of record NC_080429.1, on the reverse strand, counting down.
TTTCAATCAAGTAGATTTCACAATAACAAAATATCGAGTCTTTGAATGAAAATAGGAACTTGAAGATCAGAAAATATTCAATGTTTAGAAAATCCTTTCACAAATAAATTTTTATGTAACAACACAAGGAATTTTCTTCTCAATAAGAATAATAGATGTATGAGTATGAGATACGAAAAATCTTCAAGATATTTATATATTGAAAACACAAACCAAAACCTTGTTTACCAAACCTCAATCACCATAGCTTGTCTTCAAGATGTGTAAATGAAATCCCTTTGAAAAGCTGAGATGATTTTCCCAAAGAGTGTGAAATTAGTATAATATTGGCAAAGTCTTGGTATGAAGGCACACATAGCACAAGATGTGTGAATATATTTCTAAAACTCTTTCTTCTTGTGTTTTTAGGGTTTTGGGAGTGTTTATAGAGTGAGTTTCCTTGTTGCCCTAGATACTTGGAATATCCCCAAAGTTTTCATAACATTTAAATTTGAAAAATTTATAATCTCCACAAAGTCATTCGACTAAGCTATCGGGTTCAGTCTTCTGATGTTCCTTAAAGCACTGAAAATTATAGTCTAGACACAGGGTCAAACAACTGAACTGTAGGTTCAGTCTTCTGAAGTCCCAGCTCAGATGACTAAACTAAAGGTTCAGTCTTCTGAGGGTGGTCTGCATGTTCTATGTTTCAAGAAATAAACCTTTAGTAGACTGAACTAATTCCTCGGTCTTCTAAAGAAATACTTCAGACGTCTGAAGTTAAACTTCAGTTGTATGAGTATACATCTTCAGACTTCTGAGGGTACACCTCAGTCGTCTGGGTAGACCAACTTTAGAATTTTCATTTTTGTTTTCAAAATCTTTTTTGCTCTTTTGCTTTGATGTCTTATAAAACATTTTTCGGGTTTTGAAATAAGGTGTCTATGTCCATGTTTAACCCTAGAAGATTTTCATGAGATGCATGTATCCTAAGGTCAATATAGGGTATATTTTAAGCTTCTAGCTATATCATGTAAAATATGCAAATACAATTGATTCTAAATACCCATTCCCATGACGATCTTGAACTCGATGTTTGCATCTTCATTCTTCTACTCTTTTAGCTCCATGGATTGTGCCAGGTTGTATATGCTTTAATCCTATGGCTACCATGACTTCCTCCCCTTCTGTGCATACTAAATAAAGTTCTTGCTTACAACCTCAATGCACAGGTCAAATACCAAGTGATTTGTCATTATCAAAATAGGATTGGACTCATATAGTCAACAATCTCCCCCTTTCTGATGATGAAAAATACACGTGCACAAATAGAAAATGGGTTACGCCTAACAAGGCTCCCCCTCAAATAATGCACAATCTAAAATTCAGCAATATGAAATATACTCATACACAATGTAAAATAGGCAATAGTTTTGCACGTATAACTCATGTACTTATGTACTTTTCTCCCCTTGCATTCAAAAAATTTTGCAAACTATTTTTGTTATAAACTTATATTCTTCTCTCCCTTTTGACATCAACAAAAAGGTGTAGATATAACAATATCGTCCTAACATAACTTTATTGCATCTTTTAACATAAATATATATCTCCCTATGTCACTCACCTTACTACTCACATGTTATTAAGAAACAAGCTAACTCTCACCCTTTCTAAGATACATCTGTGTTGTTTAATCAAATTTCAATGAGAACATACACAACATTTTAATTTTTCATAGATATGGATAAGCAAATCGACCCATTAAAGTCCAAAAATTATGTGAGCATGTATCCATAAAAATTTAACATGCAATAACATTTCTTTTTTTTTTTAATACCAAATGTGAACAAATGAGCCAAATTTGAAAATTCTAACCAATTGTGAATATTAAATGTGAATTATTAATTGATTTTGCTCCCCCTGAGTTATGTAATCTAATATAATTCTAGGCAACTTCTCGACTATGCATCAGACCTAATTCACGTCTAATTTGGATAAACCTATCCTCCACAAGTGGTTTCGTAAATATGTCTACCCATTGTTCATTTGTACATACAAAGTCAAGTGTCACATCTTCTTTTTGCACATGGTCATAAAGAAAATGATGTCTAATTTCTATGTGTTTAGTTCATGAATGTGATATAGGATTCTTTGAGATGTTTATTGCACTCGTATTGTCACATCTTATAGGAACTGTGTTATAGCTTAATCCAAAATCCATAAGTTGTTGCTTCATATATAGTGTTTGAGCACAACAACTTCCAGCCGCTACGTATTTAGCCTCGGCTGTGGACAGAGCAACTGAATTTTGCTTTTTTGAAAACCAAGATACGAAAGCATGTCCTAAGAAAGGACATGTGCCACTCGTGCTCTTTTTATCCCTACAGGGAAAATCGGCATCTGAATAGCTAACAATCTCAAAGGATGTATACTTAGGATACCATAATCCAATTCAATGGTTCCTATAAGGTATCTAAGTATTCGTTTAACAGCTAATAAATGTGACTCTTTAGATGCAGCCTGAAATCTTGCACACGAACATACACTAAACATTATATTAGGCATACTGGCAGTCAGATATAGTAAGCTACCAATCATCCCACGATAGAGCTTAACATTTACTGGTATACCTTGTTTGTGATGAGAATCAACAAGCACCATCAAAGGATCCATTGCATGTTCCTGTTGGGCCTATCACTAGAACGAGATCCAAAAAGATCAAAGAAGCACTTCATGAGCTGAATCAAGATATTTGGGCTTATTCAAAAACGAGGTACTCTAGGCTTAGCCCAAAGAATAATGAAGGCTTAATAAACTTAATCCAAGTTTTTGATGGAGCTAATCTTGCTTAATGGCTGTAATCTCCTTATTAATGGTGTGCTATTCAATTATGAGATTTGACTTTTTGGCTTTTTGTCTTTACATTTAATTTGTATTTTGTAAGAAAACTTACCTTGCATGGGTTTTTAGTAAGTTGTGAGAGTCATTAATGTGTCTAGTAAGTTGGTATATTTAATGTCCTTGTATCCCATGTTTGTGTGGGATTTGTTAAGTGTTTAATATCCTTGTCCCCCATGCTAGCTATATATATCTTACCATTGTAAGAGCAAAATTGATCATTGAATAGAAAGCAAGAAAAAGTGAGGATTTGTTTCTTCTTTGGTTCTTTAGAGAACTTACGAACTTATCAAGGATTCTTCCTTGTGGCGTTCAAATTTTATACCTTCGGTTAATGATTAAGCTATAATCATTGGGTCAGGGTTTGTATTATACTTTTGGTTCATGTTTCATTTATAAACGCTGGGTCGGAGTTTCGTATCACAATCTGAATTTGAGCTTTCTTGGGCAAGCATTCCAATATTGGTTGTTGGGTCTCAACGCGTGTCGATTGAGGTTCGCATCATTTG
>NC_080429.1:51466346-51546346 GCF_029873635.1 Malania oleifera | reverse complement strand
AAAATTTGAACGTCATAAGGAAGAATCCTTGATAAGTTTGCAAGTTCTCTAAAGAACCAAAGAAGAAACAAATCCTCACTTTTTCTTGATTTCTATTCAATGATCAATTTAGCTCTTACAATGGTAAGATATATATAGTTAGCATAGGGGACAAGGATATTAAACACTTAATAATTCCCACATAAACATGGGAGACAATGACATTAAATACTTAGCAATTCCCACACAAACATGGGAGACAAAGACATTAAATATACCAACTTACTAGACGCATTAATGACTCTCACAACTTACTAAAAACCCATGCAAGCTAAGTTGTCTTACAAAATACAAATTAAATGTAAAGACAAAAAGCCAAAAAGTCAAATCCCACAATTGAATAGCACACAATTAATAAGGAGATTATAACCATTAAGTAAGATTAGCTCCATCAAAAACTTGAATTAAGTTTATTAAACCTTCTTCTTTCTTTGGGTCAAGCTTGGAGTGCCCCGTTTTTGAATTAGCCCAAATATCTTGAATCAGCCCATGAAGTGCTTCTTTGATCTTCTTGGATCTCGCTATAGTGAGAGGCCCAACTGAAATATGCAATGGATCCTTCAATGGTGCTTGTTGATTCTCATCAGTAAGTCTCTAATGTATTTCGATTGATTTATAAAAATTCCATGTTTTGCTTGTTTGATTTGAAGTCCTAGGAAGAAATTTAGTTCACCCATCATTCTCATCTCAAATTCATTTTGCATAGTACTTGCAAACTCATTGCACAATTCTTCATTTTTTGCTCCAAAAATGACATCATCTACATATACTTGAACCAAGAGCATGTTATCATTCTTAGATTTTATGAATAGTGTTGTGTCTATATTTCCTTTGATAAATCCATTATCCAGTAGAAAACCACTTAGCCTTTCATACCAAGCTCTAGGAGCTTGCTTTAAACTATACAAGGTTTTAGTTAGTTTATAAACATGTTTTGGATACTTATGGTTTTCAAAACCTGGGGGTTGTTCTATATATACCTCTTCACTTATGTAGCCATTTAAAAATGCGCTTTTGACATCCATTTGATATAGTTTGAAATCCTTAAAAGCAGCATAAGCTAACAACATACGAATGGCTTCCGTTCTAGCTACAGGTGCAAAAGTTTCCTCAAAGTCTATTCCTTCTTCTTAGTTATATCCCTGAGCTACTAGTCTTGCCTTATTTCTAACATTTATCCCATGTTCATCTTTCTTGTTCTTATATATCCATTTTATTCCAATAATTGTCTTATCCTCAGGTCTAGGAACTAATGTCCATACTTTATTTCCTTCAAACTGGTTTAACTCTTCTTGCATAGACATCACCCAAGATTCATCCTCAATTACTTCACTCACATTCTTAGGTTCTTCTTGAGATTGGAATGCACAATGACTAATCATATTTCTAAGTGAGGATCATATGGCTATTCCACGTCATGGTTCACCTATTATTTTATCAATGGGGTGATTCTTTATGTACTTCCATTCTCTAGGTAGTTCATTAACCTCATTTTCAATTTGATTGTTTTCAGCAGATGATTCCTTAATTTCATTTCTCTTATTAGAATCATTTTCAATATACAGTTTTTCAAACTCCCTATTTATCTCAATTTCATCCTCATCGGTCTTTTTAGAGAAAATATTTGACTCATCAAATACTACATGGATACATTCTACAATGGTTAATGATCGTTTATTATATACCCTGTCGGCTTCACTATCTAAGGCATATCCTAGAAATATACCTTCATCTAATTTCACATCAAACTTTCCTAAGTGTTCATTGTCTCTAAACACAAAGCATTTATAGCCAAAGACATGAATATACGAGATGTTTCGTCTATGGCCATTCCACAATTCATAAGGAGTCTTATTTAGAGATGGTCTAATCAAAACACTATTTAGAAACATAGCAGACGGTATTCACTGCCTCAGCCCAGAAGTACTTAGGTAACTTATGTTCATTAAGCATAGTTTTGGTCATTTCTTGTACAAACTTATTCTTTCTTTCAATAACACCATTCTGTTAAGGTGTTCTAGGAGCTAAAAAGTTATGAGATATTCCTAATGAATAACAATATTCTTCCATATCTTGATTTTTAAATTCTCTACCCTTATCACTCCGGATATTTTTGATTGTATATCCTTTTGCATTTTGAAATTTCTTGCATAGTTTAATGAATTGTTCACACGTTTCATCTTTGTAACCTAAAAATAGAACCCATGTATATCTAGAATAATCATCAACTTTAACGAATGCGTATGATTTTCCTCCTAAACTCTAAATTGGGTTTGGACCAAATAAATCTAAGTGTAGCAGTTGAAGTGGCCTAGTAGTAGAGATTACTTTCTTCTTCTTAAAACTAGATTTTGCTTGTTTTCCAAGTTGACATGCATCACGGATTTTATCTTTCACGAATTTTGCCTTAGGCAGTCCCTTAACTAAGTCTCCCTTAACTAGTTTAGATATTAAGTCAATGTTTGCGTGTCCAAATCTCCTATGCCAAATCCAACTAATATCATTCATAGCAGAAAAACAAGTTACATGTTAAGAAGCAAGACTATCAAAGCTAATGGTGTAGACATTTTCATGACAATCAGCAGTAAACAATATTTTGTTTTCAGATTTGTTCTCTACAGTGCATTTGTCATGTTCAAATGAGACTTTATAACCTTTATCACACAGTTGACATATACTCAATAGATTATGCTTTAATCCATTAACCAATAACACGTTATCAATGACAAGGGAAGGTTCCTTACCAACCATACCAACTCCAATGATTTTACCTTTTGAGTTATCTCCAAATGTAACGAATCCTCCATCTTTGGATATGATAGATGCGAATTTAGCTTTATCTCCTATCATATGTCACGAGCATCCGCTATCTATATACCACTTGTACTTTGAAGTGGACAATTTCAAACACATCTGCAATGCATAATCAGATAACTACTTTTGGTACCTAGATTTTCTTAGGTCCATGGGGGTTAGTGTTAGACTCTCTTTTGAATTTCCAGACCTTTTTAATTTTAACATCTTCGTTCTTGAAAGGACACTCAAATTTATGTGACCTGACCTCTTACATTTAAAGCATGTAATATATCTATAAGAATCTTCTGTTGGAACATAAGATTTTGATTCTCGTACAAAATATCCCATGTAAAGATGTCTTTGTTTTAGGTTATCCTCTCCATTAAAACCAAAACCTTCCTTTTCTAGGGAGTTTCTTTGAGTTCCAAGGAGTTTTTCAAAATTAGTTTGACCTTTTGTAAATTTATAAATGATCTTAGATTTATCTTTCAAATTCTTTTCTAACCCCTCAATTTTCAATTCCTTGTCTCTTATTAAGGATGCATGAGATTCATTTTGACTTTCTACTAACTTCGAAAGTTCCTTCAATTTTAACTTCAAATTAGAATTTTTCTTATTCATTTTCTCAAGCATTTTAAGTGTATACAAATATTCTTGTTGTAGTTCATCATAAGAGAGCATGCTATTTTCATTTTTAGAATCACTGGAATAATAATATGAAGTAGAACAAAAAGATTGTACCTCGTGGTCGTCGTGAGTCATCAGACATAGATTTGCAATCTCGTCATCACTGGATTCATATTCTGAACTACTGGTACTATGAGTATCCCAACCAACCTTTAGTGCCTTCTCTATAGTTATAACATGTAAAAAGATCATCCTTTTGCTTCCTTCTGCTTGACTCTCCCTTTTCTAGTTTTTTAGCCCTTGAATTTTCTAGTGTATTTCTTGTTCTTTCTCATGAACTTTCCAAATTTCTTAGTAAGAAGAGCCATGTTATCATCCGATTCTAAATCACTTCCTTCACTATAGCTATTAGATGATGCCTTAAGTGCTGTAACTTTCTTTGCTTTATTTTGCTCATTCTTCCTTTCATTTATTGCTAGTTCATAAGTAATGAGTGATCCGATCAGTTCATCAACTGACATCTCCTTCAAATTCCTTCCTTCCACTATTGCAATAGCCTTAGCTTCCCAAACTGGCGGTAGTCCCCTAAGTATTTTCCTGATCAACTCATAAATAGGGTATGATTTACCGAGAGCATTTAAAGAATTTATGATGTGTGTGAATCTAGTGTACATGGATTGAATAGATTCATCAGCAGCCATTTTAAATGCCTCATATTCACTAGTAAGCATGTTTATCCTACTATCTTTTACTTCCTTAGTACCTTCATATGTGACTTCTAATTTTTCCCAAATCTCTTTAGCATTGTTACAGGCCATCACCCTATTAAACTCATTTACATTTATTGCATAGAATAGCAAGTTCATTGCAGTAGCATTTATTTGCACAAATTTCCAGTCTTCCTTTGTATACTCATCTTCAGTCTTAGGAACATTTACCTTTTCAACTACTTTCACAGGAACATGATTTCCTTTAGATACAATTTTCTACTCTTCTCAATCAACATTTAAAAGATATATACTCATTCTTCTTTTCCAGTATGTGTAATTTACACTATAAAAAATAGGTTATCTAGTGGACGAGTGTCCCTCACTGAAAGGGGTTACACTGATATGTGCCATGTGATCTTTTCACAAAAATAACGGTTAAGTTTATGTAACCTCGCTCTGATACCAAATGTGAATTACGGTGTTATCCTAAGAGGGGGTGAATTGGTATTTTTAAAAGATTATGTCCTTTAACATCTAATTTCAAAAAAATTTCAATTACAAACTTTCAAGTTACCTAACAACAAGATTAATGTTTCACAATTAATCAATCTAACATGTGTCTTTGTCAAGCATACACATTTACCCAATTACTCACAAATGTAACAAGTGTTCATCACATACACAATGCACAAGTAATTTAAATACAATAGGGATATTAAAAAAGGAGTTAAGGGTAAGAGAGACGTAAACAAGATTTTACGAGGGTCAACCAACCCGGCCTATGTCCTCGCCTTGAGCAACCCACTCAAGGATTCCACTAAATACTTGCTCCTTTAACCGGGACTGAGCTTCCCTTACAATCTGCTGCTTACAAGAGGTACAACTTCCTCCTACTCCGCTGCTTACAGGAGATACAACTTTCTCCTCAAACCCGGTTCACAGCCCGAATGGTGATTACAATATAGAATTACAATTCTACAAAACTCAATATTGCTTGTAACCAAGCTAGTTAGTACAATAGAAAATCCTAACACATATTCATATGATAAAACTTGAAGCTCAGTAAGTATGTAACAATGTAATCGTTATATGAATGATATGCTTCAAAAAATTACCTTTTAATCAATATCCCCTAAAATTTGATTTTTTAAAAATAAGAACTTCGTAGATCTTAGGGTTTAATTTCAAAAGACTTTATGCAGGAACCGAAAATAAGATCCTTTAAAATAATATTAAATAGTGCTCAGATATATGTTCTTGCTATCCAATAATTTGTAAAATTAAATCTTTGACTAAAATAAGTGACTTTGAATAATGCAAATATTTAAACAAAACTTTTCACAGGATATTTCTCACGAATATATATTTAGAACCTTTAGACTTTTCAATCAAGTAGATTTTGCAATAACAAAATATCAAGTCTCTGAATGAAAATAGGAACTTGAAGATTAGTGAATATTTAATGTTTAGAAAATCTTTTCACAAATAAATTTTTATGTAACAACACAAGGAATTTTCTTCTCAATAAGAATAATAGATGTATGAGTATGAGATATGAAAAATCTTCAAGATATCTATATATTGAAAACACAAACCAATCCTTGTTTACCAAACCTCAATCACCAAAGCTTGTTTTCAAGATATGTAAATGAAATCTCTTTGAAAAGCTGAGATGATCTGCCCAAAGAGTATGAAATCAGTAGAATATTAGCAAATTCTTGGTATGGAGGCACACGTAGCACAAGATGTGTGAATTTATTTCTAAAACTCTTTCTTCTTGTGTTTTTGGGGTTTTCAGAGTGTTTATAGAGTGAGCTTCCTTGTTGCCCTCGATACTAGGAATATCCCCCAAGTTTTTATAACATTTAAATTTGAAAAATTTAAAATCTCCGCACGGTCAGTCGACTAAGCTATTGGGTTCAGTCTTAAAACACTGAAAATTATAGTCTAGACATAGGGTCAGACGATTGAATTGTAGGTTCAGTCTTCTAAAGTCCTAACTCGGACGACTGAACTAAAGGTTCAATCTTCTAAAGGTGTTCTACCTGTTTTGTGTTTCAACAAATAAATTTTTAGTAGGCTGAACTAATTCTTTGGTCTTCTGAAGAAATACTTCAGACATTTGAAGTAAAACTTCAGTCGTCTGAGTGTGCATCTTCAGACTTCTGAGGGTACACCTCAGTCGTCTAGGCAGACCAACTTCACAATTTTCATTTTGGTTTTCAAAATCCTTTTTGCTCTCTTGCTTTGATGTCTTATAAAACTTTTTTCGGGTTTTGAAATAAGGTCTCTAAGTCCATGTTTAACCCTAGCAGATTTTCATGAGATGCATGTGTCCTAAGGTCAATCTAGGGTATATTTTGAGCTTCTAACTATGTCATATAAAATATGCAAATACAATCAATTCTAAATACCCATTCCCATGACGATCTGAAATTGATGCTTGCATCTTCATTCTTCTACTCTTTTAGTTTCATAGATTGTTCTAGGTTGTATATGCTTTAATCCTCATGGCTTCCATGACTTCCTCACCTTTCGTGCATACTAAATAATGTTCATGCTCCCAATATCAATGCACAAGTCAAATACCAAGTGATTTGTCATTATCAAAATAGGATTGGACTCATATAGTCAGCATTTTTTATTTGTACATGTCTTCCACTCAATAGATGACCCACATATTACAACAGAAATAAAACACTATTTCATGGGAATTTAGTATGTGTGTGGGTCTTATTTCCTTAAGGATTCTATGATGGGTAGGATTTCCTTATACTATTATTTATGAAATAAGGAAAAGTCCTACCATCATCCTATTTTAATTTGGTCTCTTATCTAGTCACACGGTTGGCCCTAAAGTCGTGTCTAGAGTCTAGAGGGGGGGGGGTGAATAGGCTCTTTTGTGGATAATTGTTCTTTTCTACAAGATAAGAAGACTTGGCAAGATACAAGCAATTACATCACAAAATAAAATAAAAAATGAACAACTCAATAAATATGAGAAGTATAAGGGAGAAAATCCTAAAACCGTAGTTTAAGGTGGTTTGGCCTTTTGCCTACATCCACATATTGAGACACGCTCAAGGATTCCAAAATCCACTAACCAATCTCCTTCAAGGAGGGAGAATCCTCTACAATCTAGGAACCAATACCATACGCTCACCAAGAGCTAATTGGCATGGTTCACCAAGAAACCTCTTTGCCTCGGTTCACCAAGAACCCTAGGTTCACCAAGAACCCTTTTACAACAATCGAAAAGATGGAAAATAAGGTTGACACAAATGATGCTCCTTTAATGAGTTGATTACAACACAAAACCTCACATGAATCTCTCTAGTAAGGATTCTCACACAAGTATAAAGAGCTAGAGAGATTTGAGCAATGAATGATGAACTAAATGCATGCAATAAGTGATCAATAACTATCAAATGTGTTTATTAAATTCTAGTAGCTTGTATTTAGGTAAATGGATGAACTACCCATTAAATGACCATTGGGCATTTAAAACAATTAAAAACTTTGAAAACTAGCCATTTTGTTCTCGTTGGATTCGGAGTCCAATGCAAATCGTCAATGGTTTTCCCCAAACTGTTGATGGTTTCCTCCAAGCCAAAATCCATTTTAGCTACTGTCTGAAACCATCCCAGCACCTAGCCAAATCGTCGACAGTTTGCCTTATTTCTCTACTTAGGTGCTTAATCTTGGTTAAAACTTAACTGATACAAATGTATACGAAAGATTTTAATACTAATATCATTTAAAACTTTTCCTTTTAAAAATATCTTGTATGAAATGCATTTGAAAACTCATTAAGTTTGTTCTAAGAATTATTGAAATCCTATATACTAACATGCTTATGCAATTGCTCAACTCTTGCTAATTGCTCGAATCAGAACTACAAGAGTTACAAATCATTCCTACATCAAACACATCCCATTATACATATGTGACTTTACATTAGCTTTAGTTGGTTGTGCTTGGGTTCTTTCGAGTGTGCTTTGATCTTTGCTTCTTGAATGTTCACTTGATCTTGAGTTTACTCCAGTGTTGTCATGTTGTTCCTACACTAACTTGATGTGCAAAGATTAGTTTAACTCAGAATCACTAACGGATTGTTATCATCAAAATATGTTATTTAGGATTATGTAGCCACTAAGGCTAACAATCTCTCCCTTTTTGGTGATGGCAAACCATTGGTGTTCTTGCAGGAAATAATCTCAAACTCCCCCTCAATCTATGCATATTGTTCAAAAGATATGGAATTTTACTCCCCTTAGTATATGTATATTAAGCATGATAAAACTATTTAACTCTATATTTCATAACCATGCAAGTTTCAAAAAGTTCATTTAATATTGAATAGCAAGCAATCACTGAACTTTCATCTAGAGACAGCATATACAACAAATCTGACGTTCATTTTTAACAAGTCACACGTTTCAGATTTGTATAACTCATATACATAGCACCCATATATAATAATAACATCAACAACAAGCAATGTCAATAGTAGCAGTACTTAACAATACAAGATATGGTAGCAGTATCTCAACAACATCAATACCAAATAACGTGAGCAATTTCAATAGTAGTAGTACATAACAACACAAGATATGACTACAATATCTCAACAACATCAATACCAAATGACTCAATAGTTCAAAAAAATACCATAAGATATGGCAATAGTATCTCAAGAACATCAATACCAAATGACACACTAGTTCAATCAAATACCATACCAAAATTCCAAACACCAACAGTATCAATCACCCCCTTTGATCATCATCAAAAAGAGGGGTTCAAGTCACCTTGTCTAAGAAGATTGAGAATCGTAGCCAGACTTGAATCAATGTACTGACTTTTTGAGTCCTATCTCGTTTTGATAATGACAAATAACATGCATCTAATTTGTGCGTTTAGTATATGAACAAATTTATTTTTCAGAAGACACAAATAGTCAATGCAATATGGGAGCCATGAGGCACTCAAAGTACACATCACGTGGCCCATTCCATGGGAAAGTGAAGAGCAAAGAGTGAAGACATGTATTTTTTTAGTTGTAATGTATTTAGAATAAATTGTACATGCATACCTTACTTGATCTGATGTGAAGCTCAATAATGACCATAGATTGACTCTAGGAACTCAAGATTTCATGGAAAACCTTTTTTATTAAAAATGATAAACAAAATCAAAAGGTTTGAAATGGTTTATGAAGTTGAATAAAGGCTAAAACTCATTTTTCTTAAGGGGTCAGTCGACCGATTCATAAATTCGGTTGACCAAAGTTAAGAAATAGTTGAAACCCAAGTTTTCTAAAGGGATTGGTTGACCCAATCATAAAACTGGTTGACCGACATTCATTCGTGATGATTTGGCAAACCAAATCATCAGCTCGGCAGACCAAATTACGCAAAAAGGGAAATCGCCTTTGGTTTGGTGGACCGGACCTGGGGTCAGTTGACCAGAACTCTCGGGTAAAGGCTATTTTAAGAAAAAAAAAAAGGGCCATAAAATTTAAAATTTATTATTATTTTAATATCAAACGGTCATATAACGGTCACAATTTACTTTTGGCTATATATACCAAGCCCAAACACTTGGAGATAACTTTTTGATCAATCATTATATACTCTTGATATATTTAAGCATTTTTCATACTCATTTCCCAAAATCGAAGTTTTCTTACTCTCTTTATTTTCGAAAATCCTTTTGAGAGAAAAACCTTAACTTCTCCTACACTTGTCTTTGAAAATACTTTTGGAGAAATCATTTATTTCTATTGAATCTTTGAGCATTTATTATACACTCTTTTTCACATTAAATATCAACTACTCTCATCTACTCTCATTTATTTCAAAACTCTTTTTGAGAGAAATATCCAAACTCTATTGACCTTCATTCTTATCTTGTGAGAGTACATTAAGTTCTTTCATTGTACTAACTAGCTTTTGAAGAAGAATTTCATTGTATACAAAATCTATATTCACATTCTTATTTTTGCGGTTTGGGTTTTGAATCATGCCAAATGAGGGCATATCGTTTGGAGAGGTCGCTCCACCTACAAGGAGTGTTGAAGTGGGTATCTCCACTCGAGTGAAAGAGTGTTGTATGAGGTGGCTCTCGCTTGATTGAAGGAGTAGTTAGTGGAAATCCTCAAGCATTGTATTGAGGCAAGGACATAGGCAGGAATAGCTGAACCTCATAAAAATTGTTGTGTTTGTTTTCTATATCCCTACTCTCATTTAAATTTCCGTACTTGTATGTTTAAATATTTATAGTCTTATGATTGTTTGATTAACCCTAAACTTGAGAGCGGCTGTGTTTTAAAAATAAGTTAAAAAGTTGACCTAGATGTTTAAATATCCAATTCACCCCCCTCCCTCTTGGGATTACACCAAAACTCACAATTGGTATTAGAGCATTGTTACAAAAAGCCTAAGTGTATTTGTTAAAGATCATATGGCTCATATTGGTATATCTCCTTTTGGCGAGGGATAATCATCTTCACGTCCTCCAATCTTTTTGTGGTGTTAACTATACATTTTGGAAACAAAGAATGAGAATTTTTCTTCAAAACATAGATTGGAGAGTGTGGAGAGTTGTTGCCAAGGGAGACTATATACCTATGAAAAATGTTGAAAATAAAAATGTTCCTAAATCTGAGGATGATTTTAGTGAAGATGACATGAAGTTAGTGCAAGTAAATGCTAGTGTTATGAATGTTTTATACTGTGATTTAGATGCAAATGAATTTAATAGAATCATGGCTTGCAAAAATGCTAACGAGATTTGGGATAAATTAGAAATCACATGTGAGGGACTAAGGATCTTAAGGATAGTCGTATTGATATGCTTACTAGTGAATATGAACGATTAGTGCAAAACTGTAAGTGCACAATATCGTAGTTTTATAATAAAGTGATGAGAAGAGTATCATCCTCGGCGATTGGTGACTTACTTTTACCAAGTACCAAAATTATACTAATATTGACTTTATTTAGAAAAGAAATTTAGATTTTTGTTAGTGCAAATATTGAAATAAACTAAATTTAAAGAAAATATTCAAAAGAGAATGAAATTATTTGCTCAAGTATCAAAGTAATGAGAAAGAAAACTTCTAGGAAATCGATTTCACCTAGTTTCTTACTATGCTTTACTAATCTAATTAATAGGAATTAATTTTCTCCATTTGTTAGCAAATCTCAAATTCATCCAAAAAGCTTCTTTCGATAATCAATTGGAAACTATTCTTGTTCAATATTTAACATAAGAGTATGCAAATCAATAAAACAAAAACTCATTAAAACCCACGATTTTAATACTACATAGGTTCATACAAGTCTTTCGATCTCGATATTTTTACCTATGGTGAAATATCCTATATCTATCCTATAATTTCCCCTTTTGGTAGCAAATCACAAGATCAAGATCATTTAATTAATGGCTAGTTAATTAAAAGCAATAAACTTAGAATAAATCAGACAAACTAAGACGAAAATTACTTCAGATTAGCATAGAAAAGAAAGCATAGTTTGAAACTAGATTACATCATTTTCCTTGAAATAATAAAATTAGTTCATGATGAAAATAAAATGCCACATAAACGAATTCACCATATTTTCTTTTCTCATAGGAATGGAGGATAAATCAACACAACGAACACTATCGTCGTGCGCCGCAAACACCACGAGCACCATCGTCATGCACCGCTTTCCTGTTTATCCAAAGATTTTTTCACTTTACCGCCAGCTCCCAGCTCTCCTACTACAACTACTGTGTGTTTATTTTTCTTTTCAGTGCAGCCTCTAAAATCTTCAAGAAAAACCTGAAAGTTAGGTGTTGTCCCAAAAGGGGGGGGGGTGAATTGGATTATTAAAATTTCTTTTAATTCTTTTTATGAATTATTTGACCTCTTGTTAATTTATTAAATACATAGCAAAGCTTAGTTAATTATTCAATCCATAAACGAACAATTCAACACAACAAAAGTAAACCAAAACCTAAACAAACATCCAACCAATCAATCAACTTTAAAGTAATCAACCACTCAATATAATATTAAGCTTTTTGGCAATTCTCAGCTTTTGTATGTAGCTTTGTGTATATGTTTGTTTCAAGCCCGATATTGATGAATTTGATTTCTTAATATGAAACAAAATATGAAATCCAACACCTTTTCCAAAAACTTACACGAAAAATCAACTTTATGTTAATAAGTCTTGGGAGTTAACCAATCAATGTACTCCTTTACGGTTTCCGCAATTTGTATTGATCAACCAACATACTTTCTTTCGGTTTCCACAAATCCCAAAATCAAATTAAACTTTAGTTTATTTAATATCTAATCCACATAGTGTATATAATCACAAATTAATTTCAACCACGCAGTTAATATATGTTGGAAATTAAAGAGAGTAAAGAAAGAGAGTGACACCACATTTTTTATAAGGTTTGGCTTATCCCCAGCCTAAGTCCTCACCTTTGGCCAATACCACCAAAGGATTCCACTACATCGTTCCTTTCTGGGCGGAACAAATCTTTTACAAGTGATACCCTACTCTTAAAAACTCCTTAAATAGGCTAGAGCAATGCCTCTCCAAGTGATACCTCACACTCGGTCACTCTTTCAATAGGCTAGAGCAATGCCTCTCCAAGTGATACCCCACACTCGGTCAACGATCCAATAGCCTCGAATAATCAAGAAAGAAGAAACAATATATGTGTACAATTATACTCTCACAAAGAGCATATTACTACAAATTCAAACACTAGATACTTCAATATTCAAATATCAAATTGAAATACAATTGAAGCTCAGGTAAGAATTCATCAAGTTCTTTCTAGATGAGAATTAGCAACTCAGAACTCAGTAGTAGGATGGATCAGAACTTTAGAAATTCGTCACATCAATTGAGCAAAGATTTAAGTAAAAGAGAGCTTTGATAACAAGATGGTTTTCAACAGATTTTTCAATTCTTGGTTGTTTTATATTAATTTGATTTGCAAAATCATGTATTTATAAGCTTAGAAAAGTATTTTTGTGTTGCCCAAGTTTACTTGGAGTGTCTTCCAAGTTTTTAGAAATTTTTGGGGACAAGAAACCAATAATTGAATTTAAAAACATTAAAAAAATTTATCCGTTAACAATGTTCATACGACCGAAGTATCGGGTTCAGTCTTCTGATGTTCCTTAATACATTAAAAAATTTGAACTCGACACAAGGTCAGACGACTGAACTGTAGGTTCAGACTTCTGAAGTCCCAGCTCAGATAACTGGACTGAGGGTTTAGTCTTCTGTGGGTGTACTGCCTTTTCAGGATTTCTCCAGAAAATTCTTCAGTAGACTGAACTTATTCTTCAGTCTTCTAAAGTATTTCTTTAGTCTTCTAAGGCTGCTCCTCATTCATGTGGGCAGTCACTTTTCATATTTTTCATTTTATTAAAAAAAACATTTTTGTTGTTAACTTATAAAACATTTTATGAGGTTTATAAGGTTTTAAATAAGGTCTCTAAGATTTTATCGAGAATGAGATCAGTGGAACAAAGAGATGCATGGTAGCATAGCTTTGCTTGAGGTGCAACGAGCCACCTCCTTATATTTTGCACATCTCTTCTCGAAGAAGTTCCACAGTTCGTTGTTGTTTTGGTGCGTGGCATGTTTGGAGATAAAGAACAAACAAGACTCAGTTCCTACAAACCCTAGAATCCGTAGGGATGATTTAATCTTGAGTTTTGGAGACTAGGATTGCAGAGTTGTTAGGTGATAATGGAAGGAGACAGAGAGAGAAAGAGAGAGAGCTTCGGAGGAGTGATAGAATAAGGTTCAGAAGTCTTAAAGTGTTAAATATATATATATATATATATATATATAAAACTTGCGACTTCAATAGACTGAAGATTAAGTTCAGTCTTCTAAAGATTTTTAGAATCAGGAAATTGAACAGGCAGTAGCACCTTAGTCGTCTGAGGTCCAGGCTCAATCGTCTGAGCCTTCAATGCTACAGTGTTCAGTTGTTTGAGCTTCCAAGCTCAATCGTTTGAACTCTGTAAATTTCTATAAATTTTTCTATTCTTATCCTAAAACCTTTCTAAATTACTTCCCTTCTGTGCTTTATCAAATTATTAGGCTTCAAGCATCTTTTCAGCATTTCCTTTTGAGACATATAGCATTCTTCTTTTTTGAAGATATGTTCAATTAAGGTTCTCTTTATTTGAGGCTACTTATGACGTTTTGTGATTATCTCATAATTTCTTCTTTATTTCAACTAGTTCACTATCCTTGTAGAAAAAAATTGGATTAAGTGACTTTCTTAATTTCTAAAAGGGAATACTTAAAATCTATGGTTTATGAACTAGTCTTTCATCATTGTACCCATACTTTCTTGGGTTCGGATGGTTAACAAGAGATGTTTCTTTAATTCTCCAAACTTGTTTAGTTTTCACACCCTTCCTCTTTAATGGACATTCAAGTTTTATATGTCCCTTCTTCTTACATAGGAAGCATATAGTGTGAGTGTAGGCATTTGAAGAGGTGCTAGCATAGTCTTTGGAGGCTTTTGTAAAGTACCCTATATAGAGGTTGTTTTTCCTTGTATTTTCAACTCCATTAAACCCTATGCCTTCTTTGTTCAAAGATATTCTTTGTGCACCAATCATTCTATCAAAATTTTCTTTTCCTTTAGTGAAGTTGTAGATTATTTTAGCTTGATCTTCAATTTGTCTCTTAAAATCATAGATTTCTAAATTTTGTATATTTTTGCCCTTTTCTTCTAGCTTTTCTTGGTTCTGAGACATCTTGGTAATTTCATTTTCTAGTTCAGAAATATATAAGTCTTTTTCATTATCCAAGGAAGTTTTGGACTTTAGATCTTCTAGTTCTTTTATTACCTTCTCATTCTTGCTTTATAGTCTATGGATTTTTAAATCTTTTTCACTTTCAGCAAGTTTTAAAGATTCCAACTCTTTCATAACTCCTTCATTCTTGTTTTTCAATGATGTGTATCGTTTAGTCACATTAACTAAGATCTTATGTACTTTGAATAATTCATTTTGAAGTTTTTAATAAGAAAGCATACTTTCATCATTAGAATCATTAGATGAATCACTACGAGACTCATTAATTGATTTGGATGAGGATCTTCCCTCATTGTCCCATGCCATATACCAAGCAACCTCTTGGTTGATTCATAATCGGAACTACTTGTACTCATATTATCCCAAGTAGAGGCTTTCATTACCTTTTTCTTTTTCTTTTTGGAATCTTTCTTAAGTTTTGGATAATCTAGTTTTAGATATCCTACTTTCTTGCATTTATAGCATGTAGGTGGTTCTTTTTTTTGTATCTTTTTTATTAGTTTCTTCCTCATCTTATTTTGAGTTAGGGATTTTTCTTTTGAATTTATTCTTCCTTCTTAGTATTCTTGCAAGTTTCTTGGATATGAAGGTTATTTCATCTATATCCATCTCTTCTTCATCTTCATCGCTAGAGTTTTCATTTGAGGCTTTAAAATCAATGGATTGTTGGGCTATAGATTTTCCACTTCTTTTATTCATGGTCATCTCATAGGTGACAAGAGATCCTATGAATTCATCTAGGGATGTATTTTTGAGATTTCCTCCTTCCGTAATTACTGTAGTTTTAGGTTCCCAAACGGGTGGAAGACCTCTAAGGATTTTACAGATCATTTCATAGGTGGAGTATGTTTTTCCTAAGGCATTTAGGGAGTTTATGATATATGTGAACCTAGTATACATATTTGTTATGGTTTTGTCCGGGTTCATTTTGAAAGCCTCATACTCACTTGTGAGCATGTCTATTCTACTATCACTAACATCAATGGTGTCTTCATAAGTTACTTCTAATTTGTCCCAAATTTCTTTGGCTGACTTACATGCCATGACCCTGCTCCTAGTGTTCGACTTTCTTAAGAGAGCTACTGCAGGCTGCTACAGCTGTTGTGGATGAAGGGCTCTTAGAAGCACTGGATGAAAATAAAATGAAGGGAGCGGATGCTTGCCGTGAACGAAGGGGTTCTTGGAAGCCCTAGATGGAAATAAATAAGAAGGGTGAACAAAAATGCACTAAAAACGCACAGGGTGTGAATTGAACTCAGGATCCTTGTGTGTTTTAATGAATCACCGCGTCTCCCATTTGCGCATCCAAAAAACAGCCACTATTTCTAGACTAGTAGCTTTTGGATTTTACAGAAACAAGGGAAACGGTTTCCTTTGGTGGCACCCCGACAAACAAAACCAAATATGTTTTTGAGTTTAGTTTTTGCATAAAAAAAAAATACAAACAACAACAATAGCAATTGTACCCTTAAGGTCCATTTAAATAAAATATTTTACTTAAAAAATTATTTATTTTTATAGATTTCTTTTCTATTAAATATTATAAAAAATAAAAATTTATTTTAATATGATTAAAAATTTTTAAAAATTAAATATTAATAATATATAAAATTAAAATTTTGTTTATAAATTTAATATCCTTTTTCACTTGATAATTAAATATAAAAATATAAATTCTTAAATATTTTTATTTTATATTTTAATTATTTTTTAACTTTCAAACAGGACCATAATAATTTTTGCCCATGGCTATTTGTTTTTTTGACAAATTTGGATGACTCACCCCAGCAAATTTTCGAATTAGATGACATAAATGCCTTCAATTGAAAACAGGGTTTCACGTTGTCATTGGTTGTTTCACAACCACGCTACATCTGATTCACAAAGACCACACAAACTCTCTCTCCCTCTTTTTTAACGGTTCACTGTACAAAACAGAGTAGGGTTTTAGAAGAGAGTTAGGGTTTTTCTTGAAAGTAGCCAATATGGTGGCAGACAATAGCAAGAGGCTGAAAGTTGCAGAGAAAGGCGAAGAGGAAAACTCGGAACTCATTGATCGAGAACTCGTACTCTCCATCGAGAAACTGCAGGAAATGCAAGATGAGCTAGACAAGGTTATCCTTATAAATCCTTGCTGTATTTCATCTTGTTCTGTTCCATATATTTCGTGCAGATGAAGCCGATATTTGCGGCAACTATACCAGTGTTTCACGTTCGATATATTTTTTATTATATCTTTTGCGTGTTAGGAATATGCTTCAGTTTTGTTCACGATAAACCTAAATAATAAAATGTAATCTCTTTCTTAATTTCGGGTTAAAGAAAATGTTTAGCTTTCCTGAGAATACTGTGGTTATTTGATTGTGTTGAGATGTTTTTATTTTTTCCGGGACAGCTATAAATGCGAGTTCTTAATTCTTTTTTCACGAACATAATATTAATTTTAAAATTTCCCCTTGTGCAATGTGTAAAAGTAAGCAAATTGGAACTGAGTTTTTTGGACAATCAAGTGACAACTTTTCAGGACGTAACATGTCCTGTGGGTTTGCCAATTCGTACTCTCACTCTCTGTTGGGACGTATCATGAATTTCAAGCAATGAAACTAATAACAATTTTGTATTATCTGCATTTCATATTACTTTTTGTACAAATCCACATATTCTAAGTCTAGGTTCTGAATTCCAAGCTCTAAAACATAGTCTCAGTATTTTTAACTAAATTCAACTGTGCTAAGCTGGCAGTGAAAAGTGGGTGCTTGTAATTACATTCATGCTATTTGCTGTGTTTAAGATTCAACTTTAGCCATGTGCTGCATCAAAAATCTGGGTTGAAGACAAGGATACACCTTTGGCTTTAAACTGTCCTTTTGGGAGCTATGTGGATTTTGATAAAATAAAATAGAAAATCTGTACTGAATTTTGGCCAAATTCACGCCAATCCAAACTGAGGATTGAAATCCATGCCCCCAAATGCTACCTCATTGTCTTTTTTGCAAAATTTTCATTATGTGGGATTTTGAATTGATTGTACAATTTTTAGTTTCTAATTTTTTAAATAAATATTATTTATTTATCTTTGTTTAAATAGTATTAACCATTTTATGTCTTCTAGTTGAGTTTTTTTTCCCCATTTAGATAAAATTTTGCATCTGACAAGGACATTCATGTAGTGTTATAAACTTATGCTGTTGAAAGAATGTCTTTCTATCCTTTAGTGTTTGGAGAATAAACAGATTGGTTTATCACCTGTAGACTGTAGTGGTAAAACAGGATTGACTTTTTTCTTGTATGCTTTTTCTCTTAATCTTCTAGATCAATGAGGAAGCAAGTGATAAAGTTCTAGAGGTGGAGCAGAAGTATAATGAGATACGCAAGCCTATCTATGAGAAGCGAAATGAGATTATCAAATCCATTCCTCATTTCTGGTTAACTGCTGTCAGTGATATTTCCTCTCTTGGTTCATTATGGGATACATGACTTGTTAGCTGCCATTGTATTTGGTATTTTGATATTTTCTTTTTATCCAATTCACCCGATAGTCATGTTTTGTGCAGTTTTTGAGTCATCCTGCTTTATCTGAACTTTTGGATGAAGAAGATAACAAGGTTTGGCTTTTGTCACTAAATGAATTTGAATGTTGGAGTGTGTTGACTATCTAATTTACAACTTATTTATCTCCTCTTTCTATGCTGAATCCCTCCCACCCCACCCCTACCCTCACCCCCGATCTATATTTTTCCAGATATAACATCAATGGATTATGTTACAGAATGACAAAAAAAGGAATTATTTAGAGTGGTTGATTCTCTCTTTTGAATTCAGAGGAGTTTATATCTGATTAATTATTATCAATGTTACCCACATTCTTATATGTTTTCAAGTAATTTAGTAACCGGGTTTGGTTTGCATTACTAAATTAACTGGAATGGCAGAGTATGTTGGTACTCTAAATTTCAACTTCTTCCATTTATTTATTTATTTTTTTTTTTTGGAGGGGGAGGGGGAGGGGGAATGTTTCCTGGAGATATTATCAATGAAGGATGGATCTTTCCTAGGAGTTATTTTCATTTTATTTTATTTTAAATTGTAGAATGACCAAAGGATTTATCTAGAATGGCTGTTTTATTTTTATTTTTATTTTTATTTTTTTTCCAAATGAGTTGGAGGAGTTTATAAATGATATGGGATTAATTTTTAACAATGTTGCCTACATTCTTATAGGTTTTCAAGTATCTTATCTCCTTGGAGGTGGAGGATTTTAAAGATGTGAAATCGGGTTACTCTATTACATTTGTAAGTTTGATTTTTTCCCCTAAGTTAGATATAGCATAAAAGGTTCACTGCTACTTTCCTTGTACTCTAGCTTGAATAGGGAATGCAGGTTTACATTGTTTTTGACAGAATTCTTACTAATGTTGTTTTTATACCTCTTCAGAACTTCAACCCCAACCCTTATTTTGAAGACACGAAGCTTACAAAAACTTTTACCTTCCTTGACGAAGGAACATCCGAAATTACTGCGACATCAATCAAATGGAAAGAGGGCATGGTAAAGGTTTTTATCCTTATACTTCAGGCACATGAGTTGCTGTTTATGATGTTCCCTGCTTATTTGCAATATTATTTTGTGAAGGTTCCCAATGGAGTTAGTTATGAGAAGAAAGGGAACAAGCGGTCTGCTGCAGATGAAAGGTTGGTTTCTCAACTTATTTCCTTTTAATTCTGTTGAACTGGTATCCAGAAATTCAACGGCAATAATGGGGATTCTTCTTCTTGTAAAGATATTTTCATGAACAAAATTATAGAATTAGAGGACATATGGTAATCTGAAGTCATTCTTAGTCATTTATAAGTTAATAAACAACCATTTTCGAATATGATAATCTTCAATGATCCAAGGAATTTCCTATATTGCAAAGTCAGGTAATGCTTGGATTGGTGTGTCAACCTTGTCCAAGTGCTTAAACTTGATGATTTGGTATACGTTTTTTATTTTAAATGAGCAAGTTTAGCTAGATGTATACTGAACACTGCATGGATGCACAGGACCACATTGTTTTCAATCTAAAGATTGAATGTGATGCTACAGTACGACATGGAAAATCTTTTTTTTTTTTGTTTTCTATTTAAGATGTTTTTATTGGGATCATATCTTTAAGATTTTAGGATTGTCTTATTTAAGATTATAGTATTTTGGTTTATTTAGGTTTCTAAAATTAGTTATCTTAATTTTCAATTTTTTAAGCCTATACATGTTTGGTTTGTATGCTAAAGTTTTGTGAGTCTGTCATCTATGAGGGACAGGATAAGGACATAAGTGAAAAATTTTCCCTTTTTGAGCTCTAGTTCATGTTCAAGGGCGAAGGCGCCTCTTTAACTTTTCTTGTCCCATGTTTTGGTTGCACAAATATGGATTGCAGATTTAGCCTAGCCTAGCTAGTAGTCAGTGCCTCCCAAATGAATGCACCTGAAAATGACTCCTTGCTTCTAGTTTTATTCACAGTTGAATTACAATTTTGGGTTGGACACTAGTCCTGCATATGCAAGTTTTGCAATATTTTGTCAAAAACTTGTGGTCCTTTATCCCATTTTAATGTGAAAGTGTTGATCTTTTATCCAATTTTAATTTGAAAATGCTGGTCCTTAATCCAAATTTTATTCTAACTTCTGTTATTCAGTTTCTTATATTAAGGCGCTTTCTTTGCTTGACTTTTCTTTGTCATTGTTGACAGCATCCGACAGCACTTTTACATTATGATTTTCTTGTTCATATTCAATTCTTCATTATCAGTTTTCCATTTTGATGCAGCTTTTTTACCTGGTTCAGTCAAACTAAACATAAAGATGTGATTGATGATATTCATGATGAGGTAAACTTGTCTATTTTAGCAAATCATATCAACATGCTTATGCCAATGGAAGAACTGAAAAACAGAAACTCTTTGTGGGAATCGCTGGAATTTTCTCTTCTATTGAAGTAGCTATGAGGTTTCACGTTTCAATTGCAGATTGCAGAGATAATCAAGGATGATTTGTGGCCTAATCCTCTGAATTATTTCAATAATGTAAGGCTTTTCCTTCCTTCCTGGTCTTTTTCCTTATGCAGAGAAGTAGTTTTGATTATGGCCTAAATTATTTTGTTACATTCTTGCTGCTTTAATGATTTAATGTCATTTTATAATTTGTTGATGTAGGAAGCTGACGAGGAGGTTGATGGGGATGAGGATAGTGATGAGGTAGGTGAAGTGAATATCATGTGTAATATGTAAATATCATTATAATAAAAATGCTAGGGATATTAACCTACTTTGCTGTATAGTTCCTGTCATATCAACATTGGCTTCCTGGTTTTTCCATTATTCTTTAGCTTTTATTTATTTGTTTTAAGGTGCTTCTCCTATCTGCTTTAAAATAAAAGAGAAAAGCAAGTCTTTCCCTCATTAAGATTGAACACTGGTCCCTAGGTTTCATGAATGAACAAAAGAGGTTTGGGAAATGTTTGGACTTGAAGACCCAATTGGGGGAACAAGAAAGCATACGCTAGATTTATGAGCACTGTTACAGAAACTGGTAATCATGCAGAGTTTTCATGACGCACTCATTTTTGTTTGTAAAAATTGGCAAACTGAAATGCCTCTATCATTTCATTGCATGGAACCCAAGGAATTAGGTTTTGGCTTCCCTTTAATTAGTTCCCAGTGTTGTCCAGTTAGTACCATATTCTGTCATGTTTTCAGGGTTGGTTGGTTGATGGTCCTCTATGGTGTTGGACTGATTGTATGAAGAATTGATTGGATGAGATAACCATGAAAAATTTGTACCATATTAGTTACAATTTACAAAACATTCTTGTAAGTTTTTCTTCCAAAAAAATTTGATGAAGAGTCAAATGGCTGAGATGATTAAACCCAGCTGGTTAGTGTAAATGACCTGCTTAGTAGAGTCTTCTTTACATGCTGGTTTTTTTTTATATCTATGTTGAATTTGTAAGGATTTTATTGCTTAGTGGATGATAATGTTGGGAGTTCACTGGATAGGAAATAGACCAATCATCATCTAAGCTTCTTGCAAGATGCTTTATGGTTTGGAATGAGGAAAGATGAGAGGCTTGTAAATGGAGTCAGTGAGAGGAATTTTAACTATCTTTTTTCTTTATGCGTGACTTTTTAATCCTCTCAGAAAATAGCATTACCAGATTCGTATTGCTTATACTAAAATAGGTCGATCAGGCTGTTAGGTGTTATTGTTGCAATTTTTGCACGAGCATTACTTGATCTGGATTGGCAAGGCTTCTGTTGATCTAGTGGATTTTTTATATCCTCCAGATTGTGATTCTGATGATCTTTTTTATTTTTTGGATTAATTTCTGCTTTCTATTGTATGAACCCATTGTTGTACCCTGGTAGTGCAGTGCCAGTGAATTATTATTATTAGAGGAATGCTAGCAGTATTTACTTCATGCAGTCTCATGCACTCTTTCTATGATTGGGCACTTGGCCATTTTCTTGAAACATAATGATGTAGCATGATTTTAAAATTTTCATGTAACTTGTATTTATTTATTTATTCATTTTTTTTCCATAAATTACGGTCAAGGGTTAAATTAGCAGCCATTTTTGTTGTTTTTGAAAATAATGCCAAGTGGCCCAATCATGGGAGGGTGTATGAGGATACTGCATAGAGCAATTGCTCCTAGCATTCCTGTTATTATTGAAACATGATTTGTGAGTTCTGAAGACTATGCGATGTTCATTTTTACTTTAGCAAATCTGAATTATGCTTGGAAAACTGTTTAGGCTCTTGTGCAACTTAATGATTATCCAGCATCTAAGTTTTGATCTTAATTTATGAGGCATAAAGTTTGCATGGTATCTCAAGCAGTCAATTTGATATCATAATTCTTCTTTGTTCGGGAGATACACTTAAATTATTGAGGCCTGTAAATGTTCTGAATGCTGATTCAGTATTATTAAATTGCTGAAAGTACTACAATGTAAAATGTTCTTGAATTTTGGGACTATGGACCCAGGTGTTTCTTCACTGTGCACGGCATAGTTAGAATCGTATGGTTCCTGATTCAAACCACTATTCAACACCAAAATGAGTTAAACTTAAAATTGTATAGGAGAATCAATAAGCTACTTGAGTCGTACTTGAATTGATCAGCTCACATGCGAACTGATACTTGACCAATAGGATATTCAGTCGATTCACAGCAGTCAGGTCACCTCTCAAAAACGAAACTTGTTTTAATGCTTCATTTTTCCTCAAGGGATTCTTTTCTATATCTATGTTTTGTGTTGAAAGAAGAAAGAAAACATCAATATTTAACATTCTCTGCAAGGATTTTAAGCAAACCTGAATTTTGGGCTTCGCAGAACTCTTCTGTCATTGAGAAAGGATGTGTTTTGAATTTTTAGAACCCTACGAAACTGTCAAATTTCAAAACTACCCCAGCCAATCAGTACTATAACAGAACACATTTCTTCTCAATGACAGGAATTCTGCCAAGGCCAAAATTCAGGTTCGCTTAGAATCCTTTAAGTGAATGTCAAACATTGATGATTTCTTTTGACACAAAACATAGATAGATATGGAAAGGCCAATTCTAATGCTTTTGTTTAGTTTTTATATTAGTCTTTCTTTCTAGTTTTTTCTTCAGACAGCATACATGCACATAAAATTTGATTTTTGAACACCATAAAGTTCAGTTTTTTAGTAATTTTCTTCATTCTTTCCCATATTTCTTTCCTATTTGGGCGATATTAGAATTGTTGCTGCCTGTAAATGTTCTGAAATTCAGTATTATCAAATGGCTGAAAGCACAGAACTTGCAAAATGCTCTTTAATTTGTTGACTGTGTATCCTAGTGTTTTTAAATTGTGCATGGTTGCAGACATTGAGGTTATATTCTCTCGGTTGTGCTTGCTTGCTTGGTAGTGGACTGATTCAAGAACTGGTAATGGATTTACATTTTCTAAATTCTTGATGTATGCTTTCTGGTAGGAAGAAGATGATGAAGAGGAAGACGACGATGATGGTGATGAGGGAGATGACTAAACTCTTAAATGTCACTGTTCTGTTGAATTATTTGTTGGCATTTAGTTCTTCGGTAATGGCCTTGTGAAGTGTTCCATACTGGTTTTGATGAGTTCCAGGTAACAGGGTACAATGACAACTTTAGCCCATGTCTATTGAAGGCGCCTCTTTATCCTGTAGACAATTGACTGCAACCATGGTCAGTTTGAAGATCTGACTTTTGTTTCCTTATCCATCAAAGGGCTTTATTTTTGTTCTTTGGTCGTTCTGGGTTTCTCCCTTGTATGTTGGTTGTCAGAGACTGAGGGTTATCTTATTTTGCAATTTTTATCATGATTGCTGTCAATGAAATCTCTATAGTCTGAGGCCTTTGGTATCCTATACATATAGATCTACTTGATTATGGAAAAGATTTGGGCTATTTATCGGTATATAGATTTATGTTATCTGATATCTTGAAAATGTTCTTGCTTTTGAAGTTTTTGAGAACAAGATTACTGGTAGGGGAATTGAACCCTCTGGCATGTTTATCCTTCTCCATAGAGGGATTTTATTTGATTATAAGTCTGCTGTTGTGAGCTTCAAAAGCTGACAGAATATACTAGTGTTGGTAAGAGTATCCAGTCCTTGAATCTGAATTGCACATAATTGAGATCAAAAGGTAAGTTCATTTGTTTTAGATACTCCTACTAAAGGTAGGAGTGAAATAAAATTGAATGTCACCACTGGATTTTCGTTCATCCTTCTATAATTGATTTCCTTTATTTATATTTTCCAACTAAATGTGTCATAAATTCTTCAGTCAGACTTTAATTATCTGTCACAAGAACTAAACATTGCTTAAATGCTTTTAAATATCCATGTCTACACAGTATGCTAATGGCATACTTTTCTTAATATCCTACCATATTGAAAGCCCATTTTTTGTTTGATAATGTTTCCAGCTAGCGTTTTATTTACCCTTGCCTCGGAGGTTAGGATGTAGAGCATTGTGAAATTATTTTCTTCATTACTTAACTAATGACACTACTTGAGTAGGTAATGTAGATTTATTCTCTAACTTATAAGGTTGAGGTTGACTTTGCCTATGCAAATTGTCATTTTAAGGGGCAAATTGTACAGTTAACAAGTTAAGCCCAAGGGGTACTTAATGTGAGATAAGATGAATTTTAGCATTGACAGTTGCAGAGTATTTGGAAAAGTCTCTTGGATAAAAGGCTCTTGAGCCATACAAAATCCACTAACTTGGAGGTTGCAATGGTGAATGGAAAGAATGTCTTGAAATTGCAATTATTCAATCATCAAGGAAATTGTCTTAGGAAGGTTGAGGTTTGCTCTCACATGGGGCGTTTTGAAAGAATAAAATTATGAGACCTTTGAGGCAGAGTAGAAAATATAATGTTGAGTTGTGAGATAATTTTGAAATCAATAATTATAGGTTAATGTTTAGGTTAGAGAATATTTCTTAGGAATAGATTAGTTAAAATAAGTTGCAATAATTAGTCATACAAACAATTATGTTATTATATCATGAATATGTCATTTTTTCTTATTAGATGTTAAATGAAATAATAAAAAATACACAATAATTGTTATTTCCATTCTCAAAACTTTTACTTGTATTTTATTTCAAAAAATAACTATTTAATGAATCAAATGTAATTATTGACGCGGAAAAAGAGAGTTTGAATATTTAGCCTTCAATTAGAGATGAGGGAAACTCTTGCTTTTAAAGTTGGGTGTCTTTTGAATCATGTGAGGCACCACTTAAGGGGAAATTTTGGCTCATAAAACAAAATAAATAATACCTTGCGTTTTTTTTGCCATTCATACTTTGCTTTGTTCGTGGGATATGTAGACTCCGCAATGAAAGGTTCTTTACTCTCACAATGAGGCTATAATGTATGGAAAGAGAGTTTAGAAATCCTTCATTCGAAATTGAAAGAACTTATGATTTATAACATCGGGATCCATTCCACACACACTAAGCCACTTCTAATGGGAAAGTTGTGACATTCACGAGCCACAGTACACAATTCTTAGCACATGGAAAGAGAAGTTACACCAACAATGTGATACATACCTTGACAATGGAACCCTCTACCCAGGCCTCATTTTACACTTTTTTACCCCTCTTTTTGCTGGTGAATACTCCTAAAAAAGAATAAATTTGCATATACACTTTAAAAGAGAATAAATTAAGTTAAATATGAGATTCACAAATGGGGTATATCTTTATGAGTATGTTACCTCCAAAGTCTCTAATGCTTGACTCAGGCTTCTCCCTACTTGATTTTAATAAAAAAATTGAGCATATTTCTCGAAAGAAATGGTGAGGCTCATTTAATGTTTCTTACATGGACTTTCGTAACATATCACAAAAGATAATATTCAGAAGCCCTTGGACATAAGCTTAGGTGGTAAAGAGTTTCACCAAATGGCCTTGGACAAAGGTGAAGTCCGGGAGTCAAACCTTGCCGCCTGCAACACACATCTGCGATTTACCTCCTACGTGTTGGTTGAGGGCACAACTGGTGTAGGCGTGAAATTAGTAGTTTGATGCGTAAGCCCAGGAAACTCGGCGTGTTGAAAAAAAAAAAAGATAACATGCAGAAATTTTTTAACAAACATAACAATTGCTTCTTTTAAATCCACAAAACTTATAATCTACAAGATTGACACAATAAGATATATTTAATAATCCACTCCAAAATTTGCTTATTAGTCTTTGCTAGATGCAATTTAGGTCATATGTGAAGAGCCTTTAAATCTTGATGAGCTTTTTGATTATTGTTGATGTTAGCTTTGGTGCAATCCTGAGAAGAGGGGGGGGGGGGGGTGAATTGGAGATTTAAAAATTCCCTCCTAGGTTAAACTAATCTAGTAATAGTATAACGCAACCTAAGAGCAATCTAAGTATATATGAAATTGTAGATACGATATATTAAACAATTTTCAGTACATGCACCACAATTTCAATATTTCTCAACTAGATACAATGACGTGTCAATCAGATATGCAGTATATTCAGCAGGTAAATTTAAATCAAGCACAAAGTAGAATATAATGTAGGAAATGTAAAAGTGACACTGAATATGATATTGGGGTTCGGCCAATCATGCCTACGTCCCTGCCTTGGCATACCCGCACAAGGATTACACTATAAACTCACTTAACGAGTGGAGCGACACCTAAACAATCAAGTCAATTAGCACAAGACTAACCTTAACTTTTATAGACAATCCTTATCGGACTGGATTACCGCCCCCTTAGGCCATGCCTGAAATACAATAGTATTTTTACAATATGACAAGGTACAGTAATTATACTTCTTAGTCAAGCAGATATGTACCAAAATATAGTATAAACAAATATGCAATCACATATGATATGGATTTAATGCTCAAGTGAGATCCAAAATGTAAACTCTCTAAGATGTGTGAGTGCATGTATATGTGAGAGTTCAACCTTTGATTCAAGATATCAACACACAAATGACCAAAGGAAGTTTAACACAATCTAAATCAAATATCTCAAGGATATTCAAAATGTAAAGCACAATAGATATTTTGTATTGAAGCTAACAAAAACAATATCAAAGATAATATGCAAGTGACTCACTCGAAAAATGAGCAGCTCGAAAGCTATCCCAAGTATAGGAGTTCTATCGTGTAATATTAAGCCCAAAGGCTAGATCGTCTCCTCAGGGAATGCGTTTTAATCTCAGATTTTACTTTCTTCCAATCGAAATTAAAAAGGTACTGAACTCAGTTCAGATTCGGGTTTTCAAGATTGTGGAGACTTAAATGAAAACACAAATTAAAGTCCTAAAACTATCACGCACGGAATTAAATAACAATAATGAAAACCCTAGTCTACTTAAGGAAACACTAGATCATACTAACTAAAAATGGAAATTTTAAACATGGAATTAAAATAACAATAATGAAAACCCTAGTCTACTTAAGGAAACACTGGGACACGCGTTAATTAAAAATGGCAACCTAGAACATGGAATTAGAAACACACAATGGAAACTAAACTAGACACATACTAAAAAAAAATCGAACCTACTAAAAATCGAACCTTTAGCATAATTAAGAGATCAAATCAAGACTCACAATTTAAATGCAAACATGAATTCAACGGAAATAAAAAAAAAAACGTAAACAATAACGGAACACAATAAAAATACAACCTTTACTAATCATAGACCCTAACTAAATCGAATTTCGACAAAAAAAAAATATCTGAATTTAATTAAAAATGCTAAATTAAAATAACTATCAATTAGATAAACAAAGAGATTAATTTAACAATAATGAAATACTCAACATTACTCAACTTAAACAAAAAGAAAGAAAACTCCAATAACATTAAAAAAAACTAAAATTTCTTCAATATTCCAAGATTCAAAGAAAAGTAAATAAAAGAAAGAAAGAAAGGAAGAGAGAGAGAGAGAAACAAATCCACGGAGCCATGAAGTTGCTGCTGTGCTGGAGAAGTTGCTGCTGCGCTTTGGTGGTCCTGCTATGGAGTCGGCTAGTGTTCTGCTATGCTTGAGGACTGCTGAAGATGGTGGAGGAGGCTGGCCGTACTGCAAGAGGGCAGTGGAGGCCAAGAGAAACAGAGGAAAGGGGGAGAGTGAGGGAGGAAAGACAAAGGGAAGGAAGAGAGACAAGGGGAGAGAAGCAGAATTGAAAAGAAAAAAAAATAACTAAAGAAGAAGAAGAAGAAGAAGAAGAAGAAGGAAAAGAGGAGAATGGGGAGCCATGGGAGCTGCCTCCACAGGAAGAGAAAGAGAAGGGTTAAATAGGATAGGGGGGGAAAGCCCTAGACCCGAATAGGAAACCCAAATTGCTATATTTTTTCATTTTTTTCATTCTCTATTCATCGCAAATCTGACTCTTTTGGAGCCTGTATCTCACAAAACTCAAAACACAAAAGTTGTAGATAATCCTTTCCTATTTCTCCAGAAATTTGAATCGTCACGATCGGAGCTTGGATGGAAAAGTTATGCATAAAATACGAACAGGTATCGGTTTTGATTCCCGGGAATTTTCCAACGACAAAAAATTACCAAAACTTCATAAATAGTGCAATAAAGTTCAAGAATGATGATTTTGGAATTTTATTAAAATATTGGACAATTTTATATATTTAATTAAAAATATAAACCGTAAAGCTCGGGTTAAACGTCCAATTACGCAGTTTCGGTGCGTAATCAGCAAGCTTGTGTAAAATAATAATTTTACAAATCAAAATCTACAAGCTTGATGAGTTTTGCAATCAAGATGCAAATACTCACTAGCTATAAAGGTGTTCCCACTCAAAGATTTATTGTTTAAATCAGGGGAAAACTGTAACGACCCGGCCCTTTAAACGGACCCAGGTTGCCAACCTACATACATAATAACCTGTACCTAATAGACATACATGAACAACCCACCCTAAACAGGGACATACGAGTGTAAATCATATAAAACTTGGATATAAATGTCACAGAAAAACATAAATATCCATTGAGATTTATACTAGGTATACACCAGAGTCTACCAACTGTATTCTTAAATTCTCAAACATCCATCTTAATACATAAATCAGTGTTTACAACCTCCAAAAAATGCTTCTAACTAAGTTTATTACATAACCGAATACTTATACAACTAAACCAAAAACCACCCTCCCAATCGCTCTAGCAACTAGGACCGACGTCCTGAAGGACCTGAAAATAGAGGTTGTATAACGGGGTGAGACACTTCTCATTAAGGAAGAAAGTATTGCAATAAGTGTGTGACCACATGTGAGTATTTCAATTTAAAACATATATCCATATATATAAAACAAAGGTTTTCAATACTGAAGCACAACACATATATCAATATAAACAATGCTGTTTTTCCATATCAACTTTTAAATCTTGTATATGAATATAGAACGACCAACAGCTTGGTATCACAAATAATGCCTATTTTACCCCGTGGCACGAGTTATGCACTGATATCTCTAACAATGCCCTGTTAGTGCAGGCACTATCATGTATCTCATATATAGTTTGACTCCCTCCCCTAGTCCATTATTCACCAGTGATTACAAACTCTTGCAAGCCGACCATCTCTGTACCCACCCCACTTAGTGTATGTGGTTGCACTGTACTCATTGACAATGGAATCCAAGCTTTTTGGTATTGGGACTATAAATCCCTTTACCCTGAAGTATTTCAACTCCAGTTTGGTAGTATCTTTCAACTCCTTAATCGGTAGTATCTTTCAACTCCAATAGTCGCAAACTGTGGTTCCACTTATCATATATACAATTTATAACAAAACATGATAACCTGTGCAATTCTAGTATTTTCACAAATTCATATATCCATATCTAGTATAAACCAGCACACACCCTCTCGGTTTACCCTTTTTGCATAATTAGCACGATATATAACTGGCACCTATTTTTCAACATTTTCCAGTATAACAATTTGGAACTCCGTTCCCATAATCCATATCAATAATATCAAATGTTCACAAGTTCATTTTCATCCATATGTTACACTAATTTAAACAAAAATCTATTGTATAGTATATAATACAATAAACACCATTTAAATAAAAACAAGGGATTCAAGCATCTCCTACATACATAATAATACAAATAAAGAAGTTTTGAAACATTTGGAGACCATACGCCAAAACTCGTATTTTTACCAAAATCGTAAAATCATGAAACCTGGCATTTCAACCCGGTGAAATAGTAAAATAGCAGTCAAATCAATCATATGAATGTAAACTATCTTTTTAGCTGTTTAGTTTTACGAAGTAACTGTTGTAATCAATTTTCTTTTACCTTAAACCTGAAACCGAAACACGAACAAACCGATCAAAAACAACGACTCGAGGTCCCCAAAACCTAAAAACCAAAGAACAATACTTCAATATAATTTCCTATACTATTGATCTACCGAACCGAAACCAAATTCAGACCCTTACCTTGATTTTAGGGAAAATCCTGAAATTCCACAAACGAAGATCCGTTCCACAATAAACGTAGAGATTCTCCTCCTGACCCACGTGGTAACAACGGATCGTGGATTCCGGTAACAGATGGCGCGCTTAGACTTTAAGTAATCTAAATGAATATCTCCTCCAAGATATTTATATATAAATATCTCAAAATATCTCCTTTCAAAATATCTTCTCCAAAATATCTCCTCCAAAATATCTCTTTATTTATTTATTTATTATTTATATATATATATATTTATTATTCATTATTTATTTATTTATTTGGGTTGGGTTACTACAATCTCCCCTCCTTATAAGAATTTCGTCCCCGAAATTCACCAACTGATACCAAGCATACTCTACCTTACGTTGGAGACCTATGGAAGAGTCGGCAGCCACCCACAAAGCAGCTCTGGCCCAAATTTATTATCTACCCTTACTTATGGCGGATGAATACCGTGGTTACAATGCGATGCTTCAGAAGATTACACACACACACACAAAACTCTCCCGAAGACTATACCACCTATACTACTATACATAACTATGTACCATCAGAAAATAATTGTGGGTATTCCTGGCGTATCTCTGACTCTAACTCCCATTAAGCTTTCTCCACTGCATGGTTATACTATAATACATTCACTAGAGGTATTTCCCTAGTTCGTAACTGCTGAACTTTCTGATCTAATATCAGTACTAGTACCTCCTCATATGATAAAGCATCACTGATCTCTAGATGTTCGTAACTCAGCACGTACGAAGGATTCGACACTTCCTCAGCAACGAGACATGAAACACGTCGTGGACTCTAGATAGTCTTGGAGGTAAAGCCACTCGATAAGCAATCGAACCTATCCTTTCCAAGATTTCAAAAGGATCGATATATCAAGGACTTAGCTTCCCCTTCTTTCCGAACCTCATCACCCCTTTCATCGGAGCGATCCTTAGAAACACTAAATCTCCTACCTCAAATTCCAGATCCCGTCGATGAGTATCAGTATAACTCTTCTGTCGAATCTGAGTTGCCTTAATTCTCTCCCTAATCAACTCGACCTTTGTAGAGGCCTACTGAACCAGTTCCGGACCCAGTATCTGCCGCTCACCAACCTGATCCCAAAATAATGGAGATCGACACCGATTACCATATAATGCCTCATAAGGTGCCATCTCAATGCTAGCCTAGTAACTGTTGTTATATACAAAATCAACAAGCGGTAGATACCGTATCCAACTATCACCATAGTCCAGTACATAAGCCCATAACATATCCTCTAACGTCTGAATAGTTCTCTCAGGCTGTCCATCCGTCTGCGGGTGGAAAGACAAACTGAACATCAGTTGTGATCCCAAGGCATCCTGTAGACTCTTTCAGAATTGAAACGTAAAATGCGAATCTCGATCTGAAACTATAGAAATAGGAACACCGTGGAGTCGTACAATCTCTTGCACGTATAACTCTGCCAATTTATTTAGAGAATGGCTGACTCTGATTGGAATGAAATGTGCAGTCTTCGTCAGCCGATCTACCACAACCCATATAACATTCTACCGATGCACTGCTGCAAGTAATCTCATCACAAAATCCATCGAAATGTGCTCCCACTTCCACTCAGGGATGGCAAGTAGCTAAAGTGGTCTTGCTGGCCTCTAGTGCTCTGCATTGACTCGCTGACAAGTTAGGCACTACTTTACAAAATGGGTGATCTCTCTTTTCATGTTGGACCACCTAGAAGGACTCCCTCAAATTTCGGTACCTCTTCGTACTACCAGGACGTACGGTGTAGAGCGAACGACGTGCCTGTTCCATAATGACCCATTTAATAATGGAATTATTCGGTACACAAACCCTGTGGCGAAATCTCAATATCCCATCACCAGAGATATTGAAATTTGGCTTCAACCCACTCTAAACTCCTTCCATAAGCTCAACTAATTCTGGATCCTCCTTCTATGTCACACGAATCCTCTCCTGTAAGGTCAGATACACCACCAAGTTGGCAAGAACAGCCTGATGATTCCCTTCCACCACCTCCAAGCACAACCTTTCCAGGTCCATACAAATCTGATGTTTGACCCCCACTTCTGAGACCGATGCATCAACAGACTTCCGACTCAGAGCATCAACTACCACGTTAGCCTTTCCTAGGTGATAGCTAATAGTGCAGTCATAGTCTTTTATCAACTCAAGCCACTTGCGTTGTCTCATGTTTAGTTCTTTCTGGGTGAAGAAGTACTTCAGACTTTTATAATCGGTAAAAATCTCGCACCTTTCACCATACAAGTAATGCCTCCATATTTTTAATGCAAACACCACCGCTGCTAATTCCATATCATGTGTTGGGTAGTTCTTCTCGTACACTTTAAGTTGACAAGAAGCGCAAGCAATTACTCTGCCCTACTGCGTTAGAACATAGCCAAGACCCTTTTTAGAGGCGTCACTGTAGATAACAATCCGCCATCTCCAGATGGAATGGTCAGGACCGGAGCAGTTCCAGTCACCGTTTTAGCTCCTAGAAACTCAGCTCACACTCATCAGTCCAATCGTACTTCACGTTCTTCCTCGTGAGTCGCATAAAAAAACTTGCTAAACTGGAGAACCCTTCTACAAAATGTCGGTAGTAATTCTTCGATCTTGCCTAGTCCACTACAGCCTCAATCTTACTTGGGTCCACTGATACACCTTTTTTGGACACGACGTGCCCTACAAATGCAATCTGTTACAACCTCTTATCCCTAAGCATTTGCAATACCAACCTCAAATGAACTTCATGCTCTGCAGTGCTCCTAGAATACACTAGGATGTCATCAATAAAGACCATGACAAACTGGTCTAAATATTCGTGAAAGACCCTATTCATCAAATCCATAAATGCTGCAGGTGCATTAGTCAAACCAAAAGGCATAACCATAAATTCGTAATAGCCATACCGGGTTTGAAATGCTGTATTCGGAATGTCCTCCACTTTCACCTTTAGCTGGTGATACCTTGATCGTAGATCAATTTTAGAGAATATCTGCGTGCCCTGAAACTGGTCAAACAGATCATTAATCCTGGGTAGTGGATATTTATTCTTTATCGTTACCTTGTTAAGTTCTCTATAATCGATGCACATTCTCATCGACCCATCCTTCTTCTTCACAAATAACACTGGTGCTCCCTAGGGAGAAACACTATGTCGAATGTACCCCTTGTCTAGCAGCTCTTGCAGTTGTTCTTTCAACTCTCTTAATTCAATTGGAGCCATGCAATACAGAGCTTTCTAAATTGGTTCCGTATTTGTAGCTAACTCTATAGTGAATTTCACTTCACGGATCGGAGGTAATCCTGGCAAATCCTCTAGAAACACGTCAAGGAACTCGCGCACTACTGCAATCGTCTCCAGCTTATGTTCTTCAGTCGGCATGTCTTTCACAAATGCCAGATACCTTGGGCAACCCTCCAGGAGTAACCTCCTAGCTTGCAAAGCTAAAAGGATCCGTGGTGCAGAACGCACACACGATCCTAGGGAACTTAAATTCCTGCTACCTTGGCGGTCTAAATATCACCTCCCTCTTGCAGCAATCGATACTGGCATAATTAGCGGATAGCCAATCCATCCCTAGGATGATATCAAAGCCATACATATCAAACGCCACAAGGTCAACTGGTAGTAGTAGTACCCTTCCCTGAATTTCAATCGGGAAGTCATAAACTACCTTGCTACACCCAACTACTGATCCTGATGGCGTTGCCACTACCAGTTCATTATCTAATAGTTGAACCTCTAATCCACATAGTTTAACAAATTCTCGGGAAATAAAAGAATGCGTTGCCCCAGAATCAAATAATATGACAACTTTAAGAAAAAACATGTAAATGATACCTGTGACTACATCACCAGCATTCTCTGCGTCGCCAGTTGTCAGAGAATACACCCTAGCTTGGGCTGTACCCCTTTGCTGACCACCACGTTGCGCCTGAGTATTTCCTCTGTATGACTGTTACGAGGTTCCACTATTTCCAGGCAGGCGACAATCTCTTGCCTTATGTCCCTGCCTACCACACTGCATACAAGCCCCCCTAGTCAGCCAACACTGACCAATGTGCTTCCTACCACAAAGAGAGAAACCATGGGAAGCTGCGGTGTTCTGAAATTTACCACCACTATTCCTATCCCAGTTACCCTGCTTCACCCCAGAAGAAGAACTAGGGGGTGTTGGCCTCTTCTTCAGGACCTGAACCTCCACATCCTTCAGTAGGCTCTCCTCTGCCACAGTGGATTTGTCGACTAGTGTAGCAAAGTCTTGTAACTGCAAGATCGCTGTCTATCTACGAATCTCCTTCCTCAGACCCCTCTAAAACTTCCAGGCCTTCCTTGCTTCATCCAGTATCATGAATGGAGCAAATCGGGATAGCTCTTGGAATTTGGTAGTGTTGACCTTATAGGTCATGCCCGGTTTTGATAATGACAAATACTCCTGTATTTAACAAACATTTAGTTCATGTGCAGGTTCATATTAGCATATCATCAATGGCACGTGAAAGCTCAAAGCTTGAAGACAAACTCATGCTCTTAATTGTAATAATTTTAGTGAAATTTGTCTATAATAGTAATTAGGGTATTCGGTTTGTAATAAGCATACACATCACATGCATGATTTATTTTGTAAGCTTAAACCAAACCATGAATGAGAAAGGACCTTAGAAAGACCCTAGGGTGTACCCTTCGGTCGACCGACACCAGACTTTTTCGGTGTCTTAATTTTGGACCCAAGTGACCCTAGGACACACACATATTTACATATATTTTCTAGGCACTCAAATAAGGCTTTATTGTGTTAAGACGGGACCGAAATGCACACTTGGTGCACTTTCGGTCGACCGGCCAAATCAGTTCATTATTGGCCTGGTCGATCGAACCGTCCCTGGGTCAACCGTTGACCTAGGTCCCGGTCGACCAAGACCCTATAGTTCATTTGACCCCGGTCGACTGAACCACCTGGAAGTCAACAATTTGACCTCCCGGTCAACCGACCACTTTTGTACTCCAACTACCTGGCCGACCGAAGGGTCCTCGGGAGAATTCCCAGCGGTCTGGTCAACCGAACCATGCAGTTCAAAAAGGCCTGGTCAACCGAACCTCGGAAGTTAAGGAAATCTCCCTCTCCGATCGACAAAGCCTTTCAGTTCAAAAGTCCCCTAGTCGATCGAGCCATTTGAGTCTTGGTCGACCGAACCATTTCTGGTCGACCGGACCTCTCAGGTTGGTCCTATTTTTTTACCGCGGTTAATAATTTTAAACAGGGTTAAATTGATTTAAATGTCATTACTCTTTTCTAACAATCCCTAATAGGTCACCAACGGTCAAAATTTTCAGTATGTCTATATACTCTTTCATTTGGTGGATTAAGTATTGATTAGCAAAAAGATTAAGAAAATCTCTCTCAAGCAAAAATACTTTATTTTTTTTTACTTCTCACTGCTCATACTCTTTTGAAATCTACTCAAGCTTACCTTCTTCATCTATCTATATCATTTGTAAGTGTATTGAGTATTTCTGCTTAGAGGTTTGCTCTCTTATTTGTTGCATATTTGAATCGATTTTTCTTCAAGAGCATAACCTAAGTTTTCTTAGGAGGCTTTGCCAATAAGCCTACCCTAAGAAGACTTGTGGTGAACTCCCGAGTGTTGCATTCTCATTGCAATAACTTAGGAAGTTCGTATTTGTTTGGGGCTTGCAAAAATACTTTCAAACATACTCAAATATCTTGTGGTATTCATATTGACATATTTGTGAAAAGGTATTTGTGTGTGTGTTATTTTAATCTTTGTAGCATTATCCATACAAGTCTATATCATCTGCTGAAATACAAAGATTTTGTATATCTTGCAAACCAAACATATACATTGCTAGAGCTTCATATACATATATGCATTGAGAAAATTCGCTGATTGAAATATATTGAGTTTGGATAAAATCTTTGTTTGAGCACTTAGATTGAATATCCTGTGATACAAAGATCATCTAGGTTTGCACTCTCAGGCACTCATTACAACTATAGTAAATCTATTTGAGAGTTGAAATATTTAGACCACATTGAGCTTACATTTTAAATCATCTGTGGTGTTTGTGTTTGTGCGCATTTGTGGTACAAATCTGCTTTACGTGAGAGCACCCATATATTGTACTGTTTGATTGTATATCTGAGAGATTCCAGGCATGGCCTGAGGGGGCAGTAATCCAGCCCGGTAAGGATTGGTGTAAAGGTTGAGGTCAGCCCTGTGGTAATTTGACCTGGTTTGTTTAGGTGCCGCTCCACCCGTTTAAGTGAGCAAGTTAGTGTGATAATCCTTGTGCTGGTTAGCTAAGGCAGGGACGTAGGCAGTTGGCCGAACCTCGATAACATATCTGCGTGTCATCCTTTATTTACTGCTTTCTGGTGCTTGGGCGATTAATTAAACTGCTTCATTTAATTTCTGATATATGTACATTATTCGCATTAGATTGACCATAGGGTTATGAATATACTGTTGTTAGGAGGAACACCTAAGGGTTAAATTTTAAAAGTACCAATTCACCCCCCTCTTGGGATCATGGTAAAGCTAACAAGTAGCATACTACTGCACTGACAGCGACTCCTAAGACAGGTTCATAAATTCCTCCATCTTCGCGAATCTGACCGTG
Source organism: Malania oleifera (assembly GCF_029873635.1). Lineage (NCBI taxonomy): Eukaryota > Viridiplantae > Streptophyta > Magnoliopsida > Santalales > Ximeniaceae > Malania > Malania oleifera. The sequence goes on along the minus strand of NC_080429.1, from coordinate 51,508,605 downwards.
GCCAAAAAGTACCGTTCAAAGAATAGATCTCTGAAACGAGACCGCGTCATCACTACTAGTATTAGTTGGTGTTCCTCCATCTTCTTAACCGACACCCACCATCTCTTTACCTCGCCTAACAACTTGAACGTTGCAAAGGTTACTTTCTGCTTCTTCATGCAGTTCAAAACATCTAGGATTTTCTTGATCTCCTAGATCCAATTCTCAGCATGAACTGGATCTGCACTTCCTACGAACACCGAAGGCTTCAACCTGGTGAACTGATCAATGGAGCATCCCATCTCAGATATGAGATGGTCCTGCCCCCTATTCATTTGCACCACCTCAGCCATAAGCTGCTGTGCGAAATCCCGTAATACACTCGTAGAGTTATTGCCAGCCTCATGGCTAGCACCCTCACTACTACTGCCTCCTATGTTGGCAGTAATGTCCTTGGATTCCATCTTGAAAGGCAAAAATGAAAATCCACTAGAAGGGTAAAAGCCTAAATATCGGCTCATACTATTTTACTATAGACTCAGTCCCCTAAAATCATATTTTCAATATTGACGTACTCCATTAATTTAACATCATCATTCTAACTTAAATCCTACCCTTTTTTTTGGAAACAACACCTTCAATAGATTGCCGTGATTTTCTGAACCCTTTGAATGATCCAGAAAAACATAGAAGTCTACCAAGGGAATTTCGTCTCCAGGTATACAAAAAAAAACCCAGGGTCTTATCCATGTCCTATACTCTGGTATATTCTAGACTACAGAACTAGAAAATTCTTAATTCTGAACATATCCCTAACTAGGCAGCATGATTTAAATCACACTTCCGATTGGTTAAGGGCTCTAATACCAATTGTAACAACCCGGCCCCTTAAACGGACCCAGGTTGCCAACCTACATACATAATAACCTGTACCTGATAGACATGCATGAACAACCCGCCCTAAACAGGGACATACGGGTGTAAATCATACAAAACTAGGATATAAATGTCGTGGAAAAACATAAATATCCATCGAGATTTGTACTAGGTATATACCAGAGTCTTCCAACTCTATTCTTAAATTCTCAAACATCCAACTTAATACATAATTCAGTGTTTACAACCTCCAAAAAGATGCTTCTAACTAAGTTTATTATATAACCGAATACTTACACAACTAAACCAAAAACCACCCTCCCAATCGCTCTAGCAATTAGGACTGACGTCCTGAAGGACCTGAAAATAGAGGTTGTATAATAGGGTAAGACACTTCTTAGTAAGGAAGAAAGTATTACAATTAGTGTGTGACCACAGGTGAGTATTTTAATTTAATACATATATCCATATATATAAAACAAAGGTTTTCAATACTAAAGCACGACACATATATCAATATAAAAAATACCGTTTTTCCATATCAACTTTTAAATCATGTATATGAATAAAGAATGACCAACAACTTGGTATCACATATAATGGCTATTTTATCCCGTGGCACGGGTTGTGCACTGATATCTCTAACAATGCCCTGTTAATGTAGGCACTGTCATGTATCTCATATATAGTTTGACTGCCTCCCTTAGTCCATTATTCACTAGTGATTACAACCTCCTGCAAGCCAACCATCTCTGTACCCACACCACTTAGCATGTGTGGTTGCACTGTACTCACTGGAAACGGAATTCAAGCCTTTTGGTATTGGGACTATAAACCCCTTTACTCTAAAGTATTTCAACTTCAGTTTGGTAGTATCTTTCAACTCCTTAGTCAGTAGTATCTTTCAACCCCTTAGATGGTAGTTGATTACGCGCTTAAAATGCTAATTAGGTGCTTTAATTCATGCATTGCAAATGATATTTTGTATTTAAATGCCTAACTACTCTCAATATTCTAACATTGTGTTCTATTTATAAAATTTGGGTTTTATTGAGTAATGTATGAAATTTTGGTGTTTTTTATTGCAGAGCAACTGTTGGAAGCTAAAAAAAGTCGACGGTACTTTGCAATCTATGCGTAACTCTCTCATCCAACCTCTGATTCAGATGATTCAAGATGTCGTAGAAAGATAAGAAAAAAATTTACAATTTTTGTGTTTTGTGTTTTGCAAAATACTAGCAGCATCAAGGCCGAAGTCAGACGTGAAGTTAGCATACGCCGTTTTATAGATTTTTTTGACAATTCTTCGTAATCTTGGCATAACTTATAAAATCTCCGATCGAGATGATTCAAAATTCTGGGAAAATCTGAAAAAGAGCTCTACATCTTTTGTGTTTTAAGCTTTGAGAGTTACGAGCTGTAAGAGGATCGAAAGTGGGTTTGAAAGAGGAGGGCAGTTCATGTACCCTTGAAAAAAAAAAAATCAAAAAATCAAAAAATGAGATGTGACCCAGCCATGCAGCCGGGTCATCTCATAAGGGCAGTGTGCACTGGGTACATAGAATGGAAAGACAAAAGAATGGAAAGAAAAAAAAAAGAAAGGAAAGAAAAGCAAAAGGAAAGGATTGAAAAAGGAAAAGTCAAAGGAGGTTTCCTTGTGGGGGGAGTGCCGTGTGCAAGAGGAGATTTGTAGAGAGCAGCGTGCGCTGGGGCTGAGGGGAGAGAGGCCGCACCATAGGAAGAAAAAAAAGGATTTTTCTTGGGGAGAAAGAGAAGGGAGGCCAAAGCACATAGAGTTTCTTGGAAAAATTATTTTTTGGGGAGCTTTCTTGTGGTTTTCTTTTGCTGGTGCTGCGGAGATACACACACAGCCAGCAAAGGAGAGTTGGAAGCATGCAAAAATACTATCTTTTCAGAATCGGAAGGCGGCGAACAACGGCAGTGTTCGTGACGCGCGACGGCGGTGCGGCGAGTGTTGATCTTTCCCGTACGCTCCAAATTGAAGAAAATATGGTGAAATCTGTTATGTTGGATTTTATTTTCGGAATGAACTAAATTTTTGAATTCTAGGAAAACGATGTAGCCAGTTTCGAACTATGCTTGCTCTTTGATGCTAATCTGAAATAGTTTTCATTAATGTTTGTTTGAGTTATTCTGTGCCTAATGCTTTTAATTAACTGGCCATTAATTAAATGATTTTAGTCTTGTGATTTGCTACCAAAAGGGGGGATTATAGGATAGATTTTGGATAATTCAGCGTAGGTAAATATAGAGATCGAAAGACTTGTATGAACCTACGTAGCATAAAAAATCGAGGGTCTTACTGCGTTCTTGCGTTATTAATTTGCATACTCTTATGTTAAATAATAAACAAGAATAGGTTCCGATTGACTATCGAAAGAGACTTTTGGAAAAATTGGCGATTTGCTAACAAACAGAGAAAACGAAGTTAAATTAGCTAAATGAGTAAAGCATAGTGAGAAACTAGGTGAAATCGGTTTCCTAGAAGTTTTCACCATCATCAATTTGACACGCGGTATTCAGTCTTAATTTCTCCTGAATAGTTTATTTAAAGTAGCTTTGTTTAAATTTTGCAGTCTAAAATTGTTAATTTTTCTAAATAAAATCAAGGTTAGTAAAATTTCGATACTTGGTAAAATTAAGACATCAATCCCTGAGTACGATACTCTACACATCATTATATTATAAAATTACGATACTGTGCACTTGCAGTTTGCACCGGTCAGTAGTATCTTTCAACTCCAATAGTCGCAAGCTGTGGTTCCACTTATCATATATACAATTTATAACAAAACATGATAACTTGTGCAATTCTAGTATTTTCACAAACTCATATATCCATATCTGGTATGAACCGGCACACACCCTCTCGGTTTACTCTTTTTGCATAATTAGTACGGTATATAACCGACACCTGTTTTTCAACATTTTCCAGTATAACAATTTGGAACTCCGTTTCCATAATCCATATCAATAATATCAAATGTTCATAAGTTAATTTTCATCCATATGTCACTAATTTAAACAAAAATATGCTATATAGTATATAATACAATAAACACTATTTAAATAAAAATAAGGGATTTAGGCATCTTTTGCATACATAATAATACAAATAAAGAAGTTTTGAAACATTTGGAGACCATACACCAAATTCCGTATTTTTACCAAAACCGTAAAATCACGAAACCCGACATTTCAACCTGGTGAAATTTAGTAAAATAGCAGTCAAATCAATCATATGAATGTAAACTGTCTTTTTAGCGGTTTAGTTTTACGAAATAACAGTTGTAATAAATTTTCCTTTACCTTAAAGCTGAAACCGAAACACAAACGAACCGATCGAAAACAACGACTTGGGGTCTCCAAAACCTAAAAACCGAAGAAAAATACTTCAATATAATTTCTTATATTACTGATTTACTGAATCGAAATCGAATTCAGACTCTTACCTTGATTTTAGGGAAAATCCTGAAATTCCGCAAATGAAGATCCGTTCCACAATAAACGTAGAGATTCTCCTCTTGACGTGGTAACGACGGATCATGGATTCTGGCAACGGATGGCGTGAAATCCCACAGAGAGAGAGAGAGAGAGAGAGAGAGAGAGAGAGAGAGAGAGAGAGAGAGAGAGAGAGAGAGAGAGAGAGAGAATGAGAGAGTTTATAGAATAAAACTTAACTTAGTTTTTAAGTAATCTAAATAAATATCTCCTCCAAGATATTTATATATAAATATCTCAAAATATCTCCTTTCAAAATATCTTCTCCAAAATATATCCTATAAAATATCTCTTTATTTCTTTATCATTATTTATTATTTATATATTTATTTTTGGGTTGGGTTACTACAAAAACCCTATCTAAGAACTCTCAATGAAAATAATGAATCAACAGACAAGGAGAGTTAAAGCAATGTAAAACACTCAATAACACTCTTGGGAACTTGATCTATCAAGGGAATAACAAAATAGAGAGTACATGAAAGTAATATGAGTTAAATGGGATTTGAAAATTTGAGAGAGTTTTTCCTTAATGATCTTACTAATCAATTCTTAACTTTGCAATTGAGAAGATATATAGGCAAGGGGGAATTTTTGACCGTTGGGGACTCAATGGGGATAATTAGAAAAGTTTAAAACCAGTTTATAAAAATTAACCCAGTTTACCCCTTTTAATTTTGAGTAAAAATTAATTTAACTTAATAGATTCGGGTGCCCGGTCCAAGGTTCGAGTGCCCGAATAGACTTAGTCAAAAAATCAGTTTTTAAAGGTTCAGGTGCCCAAAGTCAGGGTCGATTGGCTGAACAAAATACAGAGACTTTTTGTCTGCAATTCGGGTGCCCGAAACTAAGTTCAGTTGCTCGAGGCCTTTTTGAACGCGAAGGTTTGGGCGCTCGGGTTGGTAAAAAACACCCTGACACAGGTTCGGTCGCCCAAGGGAGATGCTTTCATTTTAGGTTTGGTCACTTGAGCCCAGGTCAAACTGTTGAATTCTCAACGATTTGAGCGCCTGAGGTGTTTTGAACACCAAGGGTTCGGTCGCCTGACCTTTCACAATTTTTGCCCTTTTAGTCCTATTTTAATTCAATTTTTTCCCTTGATAGTATATGTAATTTTTGGGACTTAATTTAAGTATAAGTGCAGGGACCTGGGGTCTTTTCTAAGGCCTTTTAAGTTAGTCCCAAAATCTTGGCGTTAGTCGATCGAACCCTAAGGTCTGTCTATGGTCTTGGTCATTAAACCTATCATGCATATTATGCAGTTATTACATACCATATTATATTACAAACTCAAATGAATTGAATGCTATTACAACTATAAAAGAGTCTTCATTTCCTTTGCTTCTTTAAGAGCCACATAAAGCTTGAACTTTATGGTCCGTATGTCTACCTTGAGTTCCTACCAACAATGCATGCTTAGGATGAACATGTTCAAGAGAGTTAGTGCATAGGCGAGAAACATTGATTTTGTCATAATCAAAATGGGATTAGACTCATAGAGTCAACATTCTCCCCCTTTTTAATGATGACAAAAACAATTTGCAAAAGTCGGCAAAGCCAACAGGCTCCCCCTAAGCATATGCATAGAATTTAAATTTGAAGTACAGACATACGACAAATGAAAACCAACTAACACACATTTTGCATTCAATTCTTAGTTGTCAATAAAGCTCAATTATGATATGTATTAAGATGTATTTAGCTTTAGATGTACTTAGCTTTCCCAATTTTGCAATGATATGTATTAAGATGTATTTAGCTTTAGATATACTTAGCTCTCCCAAATTTGCATTAGACATTTCTCCCCCTTTTTGACATCAGCAAGAAGGGACTAAAGTAGGAAAGTAAACACAAGACATAGTCAATTAAGTGAATGATTTAATTTTGGGAAGAACTTTTTTAGAAAATTCGGCAGTATGTCGTTTGAAAATAGAGTGTTTCCCAAAAATTAAACCAAAGACCTAATTGATTCCAAGTATGCATGTCATTCAAATCAATCATACAAGATATTCAATATAGTCCAAAATAGTGCATGCCATGATTCAAATACACTCAACATTCATGATCAATATGAAACAAACATCTTAATATATACATTAAGAACATGAATGAAAGTGCTAGAATTGTTAAGGAATTTCAGAGAAGAATTTTAAGTTAGGTTGCTCCCCCTAACAAATCAAGATTCATTTCATTATGCGTAATTGTGTAAGTTTCTTACGAACTATGCTAGATATTGATTAAAACATAAAAAAATTTAAACTAGTATAATTATCCCTACAAATCATACATGCATCAGAAAAATGATATTGATAACATGATGCTTATAAACCAAGAACAGTTCATATCAGATTATAAAGCTTTGAGTATTGGATATAATGTTTAAGGTTTTTCTAAAGAGCCTCAATATTTCAATAAACGACAGTGATGCATATAAGATCCTTAAGCTCTTTCTTAGGGATGGATCTTAGCCTTTCTAAATATTTGATGATTATGCTAGGATGAATATATTCAGATGATAATATTTTAACATTAATTTTATCATAATCATCTTTGTACATAGATTTGTTTTAGGAAAATTTCACCAAAATTTTGGCAGTATGCCGTCTGTAAATTGAACATTTCTCAAATTTTCATGCACCAAAACTTGATAGATTCAAGCAATCAATTCAAGATAATTCAATTTGAGCATACGAGAACCTATAATTCACTACTAGCATGCAATTCACATCAACTGCATCCGCCATGCAGGAGACATTCTAAACTAAGCATGTAATTAAGTAGTTCAAATATATGCTATCCAACAAATGATATAATCATTAGACAAATAAAGGAAAGTGGGTTGCAGAGTTATTCTCATCAAGGCACATAAGCAAATAATAATGTGAGAGCATTAAATTTATTTAGACACGAAAGAGAGATGCTCCCCCTGAGTTATGCACTTATTCATTTTATGTCTTTCTTTTATCTTTTCAATTTCCCAAGTTCTTTAGCCAAGTGTTTTAAGCTTTTCAATGATTTAGACTCGGCTTTACATGATTAGGCTTAGAGGGCGAAAAGGTCATAATGAATATTTCTTTTAAAGTCATAAGCCTACAATGCCTCTTCTCTTATGAATTTCAATATGTAAAAGGCCCCAAAGTTGGAATGGCTTTCGATTTAAACCGCATGTGCATAGGTCACATTGAGATATACACATAATTAGGACCTAGGCAACCAATTTAGCCATTAAACACAATCAAGGTATATAGAGCTCTAAATGATTTGATTTAAAAGTTGAGAGCTTATGAGAGAATTTGAATAAATACTCTTAAGGATTAAATTTCTATTAAGGACTGATTACGCGTGCAAACTGCGTAATTGGGCACTTTAACCTGGTCTTTATGGTGTATATTTTTAATTAAATGTCCAAATTTGTCCAATATTTTAATAAAGTGCCAAAATTATCATTCCTGAGTTTTATTGTGCAATTTACGATTTGTTGATAATTTTTTATCGCAGGAAAAGTCCCGGGAACCAAAATTGACACCTGTTCGTATTTCATGTATACCTTTTCTGTTCGAACTCCAATCGAGAAGATTCAAATTTTTGGAGAAAGAGGAAAGGATTATCTAAAACTTTTGTGTTTTGAGTTTTGTGAGAAACTAGCTTCAGAAGGGTTAAATATTTCAGTGAACAGAGAGCAAAAATGTGACCCGGCCATGCAGGACAGGTCGGGTCAAGTTGTCGGGTCGGGTTGGCTAAACTGGGTCTAGGGCTTCCCCCAATCTCTTTTAAATTCTTCTTCTTCTCCCCCTTCTTTCCTAGGCAGCCTGAGGGCTTTCCTCCTCTTCTCCCTTCTTCCAAGTCCCTCTCTCTTTATCTTTTCCTTCTTCTTGGTTTTCTTCCTGTCCTTCCGTTCTCGCTCTCTTTTTTCTCTTTTCTCTATTCTTTGCTCCAACCACAACACTGCCTCATCCTCTGCAAAACACCAGCAGCAACAATACCAGCAGTAGCAGCAGCAGAGCTTTGAAGACCCCAGAAGCTCCTCCATAGCACAGCCAGGCTAGCCGAGCGCCACTCCAACTGCAACTCCCATGGCTCTCTCTATCTCTCTCTCTTTTTTCTATCTCTTTCTTTTATTTATTTATTTATTTACTTTTTTTTTTTATTGAAAGTTGGACATGGTTAAATTAGTATTAAGGTTTATTTTATATTTTAAATAATTGTTAAGTTGTTTATGCCTTTGGAAAATTAAATTAGTTGTGTTTTTTTGTTCAAGATTTATTTTTATTTTTTTGTTGAAACTCAATTTAGATTAGGTTCGGTTTTATCAAAGTTTGTATTTTTCTTATGGTTTTTCATTTTATTGATGCAGTGAGCCACCGTGAAATTAATTTGACCTAGAAATTGTGTATTGCAAGCATGAGTGGCTAAGTTTGGTAACTCGGGTTGTGGGTCAATGTCGTTTGTTTTCCATGGTTTATTAGTTCTTATAAGAAATTATTGTTAAACTTTTATTTGGTTAAAACTGAATATTGAAGGCATCTTTGATAAATCGATGGCTTTTATTTCTTGTTTTGTTGTTGACGATAGGCACATCAAAACCTTGATTTAATCTAAGATTTTAATCAACTAATTTTTACATAAAATTCGGTTGATGCTTAATGGGAGTTTTTATTTTTTTCCGTTTGGATATGGCCAATTTACTCGATCTTTAGTAATAAAATTTCATCTTATTAATGCCTTGATTGGATTAATAAGAAGAGGAGTAAGGCCTAGGAAATTAGTAAACGGTGGAAGCAAACAGACGTTGAATCTGTAACCCGAGTGTTTGGTAAAATTTTTTCAATTAGTCTGTTTAGTTTTGGTTGTGTTATTAGAATTACATTTTTGGAAAATTGATAAAATTTCAGTCTCATTTTGATAGTTTACTCAAGCATATCCCACTTTGTTTACTGTTTTCAAAATCATAAAAGACCAAAAACATTTTCAACCCATATTTTACAGCAATAGGATTTCACTAAACTTTCACAAATACTTTGATACTCAATGATCCTTGTGGAATACGATCCTAGACTCATCCTTGATACAACTTGACACTTCTGCACTTGGAAGCATAATTCAGAACGAGTCAACGACAGAAGAGTATTCATTATAAGTGAACATGAATTAAAGTATTTTTATGGAAGTAATCATGTCTAGGTTTGGGCAGAGAGCATATAAGAGAAAATGAATAATTTTTGAACAACGCTCTGTGGAGAGTAGAAAGTATCCTATAGATATGATCAATATTTGTAGCAAGGATACAAATCGATGGATAGGTATAGTCTTTATCGGATATGATTGTGGTTTGGTAAAGAGTTCCTATGGAGGAAATAGGTTAACCAAGATTAGAGAATTTATATTTAAAACTCAAAGGGAATACTTTGATTTAACAGTGAAACTCGAATCCCCTAGTGAATGCCTCTAATTTTGATTAAGAAAAATATGTATTTTAATAAGCACTAAGAGAATAAGGAGATGTGATCAGTGGTGCATAAGCCTAGAGTGATGACTAAGAATTTTATTAGGCTTTTAAGGCTCCAAGATGAGTTTAATATTTAGATGATGCTTAATGTATTATTTATTTTCTAAAGCTCAGTCTTATGCAATGGATAGAGTAGGCTTAACATTAGATATTCATCTTTAAGCATGAGTTAAACAATTTGAAATTTAAATATAAGGCAAACATGCCATGTCCATTTGGAAGTGAATTTTTATTCAAGCAGCCAATAATTTCAAATTTCAACCAGTGAATATATGCATTAAGTACAGATTGGTTATTTGCTAGGATTCGCAGACATGCTTGATTCTCAAATGATCTTAGTATACCAAAGGTGGAATGAATATGTTAAGATTTGACATTTTAGAGGTGAACCACTTTGTAGGCCAATAGACATCACTCCCCCTAAACCTAGAACCTAAGAAAAGCATTTATGTAACTCCAATTGAAATTTGTTCCTCCTTAAGTTCTAATAAGTTTCCTTTCTTTACAAGCCATACCATTTTTCTTTCTTTGAGTCTTGATGGGTTAGGACGAGGTGGCACTTTGACTCTTTAGACCCGTTTGGGTTTCACACCTTTCCTTTTAAATGGGCAATCAAATTTTATGTGCCCCTTCTTTTTACATAAGATACATGTGGTGTGAGTGTATGGCCTGGAGGAGGTATTAGCATAATGTTTAGATTCTCTTACAAAGTACCCCATGTATAGGTTCTTCCTTTTCCTATTTTCAATCTCATTAAAACTTATACCTTATTTATCTAAGGTCATTTTTTGTGAACCTAAGAGCTTGTCAAAGTTTTCTTTACCTCTACTGAATGTATGGATGATCTTAGATTGGTCTTCAACTTTATTTTCTAGCTCTTGCACTTTTAAGTTCTTAAGACCTTTGAAAACATCTTATAATTTAATAAACTCTTTAGTCATGTTGTTTGCTTTGCATTCAAGTTCTGCAATGAGAAGATATTTATTATTATCACTTGATGTTTGAGATCTTACTGCATTCAACTCTTTTTCTAATTTTTCATTCTTGTTTACTAACTGTTTGATTTTTAAATCATTTTCCCTTTCAAGAAGAACTTTTGATTCACATTCTTTCTCACATGCCTCATACTTGTTCTTCAAAGCAGTATATCTTTTATTAGCGTTAACAAGTGACTTATGAATTCTAATATATTCAATTTGCAATTCTTCATAAGTAGGCATGCTCTCACTATTAGAACTATTATATGATTCAGTATTAGATGCATCATTCAACTCATCACATGAATCATTACCAGATTTATCTAATAAAATAGAAGGAGATGGGTTAACCTCATCGTCGGTTAGAGCTATGAAGCACGATTTACCTCCTTCAAGATCGATAAAGCTTGAATCACAAGAAGTGATCACCTTTTCCTGTGTAGTTGCTCCATATCTCCTTTTAAGTTCCTCCTATATCTCCGTAGCACTGTTACATGCCATAACCTGACAAAAGGCATTAGAATCTAAAGCATGTAGCAAGGTGTTCAAGGCATCAAAATTTATTTGCACTAAGTTCCTATCATTATCATTCAGCTCAAATTTAGATTTAGGAACATCAACACCATCAATGATTTTTACTGGAATACTATCTCCTTATGCAGTAACCTCCCAAAACCTCCAATTTAAATCTTTAACAAATATGGTCATCCTAAATTTCCATACAGTGAAATTTTCACTGCTAAATACTAGAAGGTTTGTAACTAACCTTCCCTCACATGAAGGGAATGCACCAACACGAGCCATCATGACCTTTTTACTAATTAACTGTTAAGTCTAATTTTTACTAATTAACTGTTAAGTCTAAGTAACGAGGCTCTAATACCAATTGTTAGCTTTGGTGCAATCCCAAGAGGGGGGTGAATTGGAGATTTAAAAATTTCCTCCTAGGTTAAACTAATCTATCAATAGTATAACACAACCTAGGAGAAGTCTAAGTATATATGAAATTGCAGATACGATATATTAAACAATTTTCAGTACATGCACCACAATTTTAGTATTTCTCAACCAGATACAATGACGTGTCAATCAAATATGCAGTATATTCAGAAGGTAAATTTAAATTAAGCACAAAGCATAATGCAGGAAATGTAAAAGTGACACCGAATATGATATTGTGGTTCGGCCAATCCTGCCTACATCCCCGCTTTGGCACACCCGCACAAGGATTACATTATAAGCTCACTTAACGGGTGGATCGGCACCTAAACAACCAGGTCAATTAGCACAGGGCTGACCTCAACCTTTACAGACAATCCTTACTGGACTGGATTACCACCCCCTCAGGCCACGCCTGGAATACAACAGTATTTTCACAATATGAGAAGGTACAATGATTATGCTTTTTAGTCAAGCTTATATGTATCAAAATACAGCACAAACAAATATGCAATCACAGATGATATGGATTTAATGCTTAGGTGAGATCCAATACGTAAACTCTCTAAGATGTGTGAGTGTATGTATATGTGGGAGTTCAACCTTTGATTCAAGATAAGATATTCAACACACAAATGATCAAATGAAGTTTAGCACAATCCAAATCAAATATCTCAAAGATATTCTAAATGTAAAGCACAATAGATATTTTGTATTGAAGCTAGCAAAAAAAATATCAAAGATAATATGAAAGCTTGTGCAAATTAATAATTTTACAAATAAAAATCCATAAGCTTGATGAGCCTTGCAATCAATATGCAAAGACTCACTAGCTATAAGGGTGTTCACGCTCAAAGATTTATTGTTTAAATCGGGGGAAAACCCTAGCTAAGAACTCTCATTGAAAATAATCAATCAACAGACATGAAGAGTTTTAGCAATGTAAAATACTCAATAACAGTCTTGAGAACTTGATCTATCAAGGGAATAGCAAAATAGAGAGTGTATGGAAGTAGTATGAGCTAAATGAGATTTGAAAATTTGAGAGAGTTCTTCCTTAATGATCTTACTAATCAAACCTTAATTTTGCAAATGAGAAGATATATATAGGCAAGGGAGAATCTTTGACCGTTGGGGACTTAATGGAGATAATTAGAAAATTTTTAAAACTAGTTTAGAAAAATTAACCCAGTTTACCCCTTTTAATTTTCAGTAAAAATTAATTTAACCTGAGAGATTCAAGTGCCCGGTTTGAGGTTTAGGTGCCTGAATAGACTCAGTCAAAAAAATTAATTTTTAAACGTTTGGGTGCCCAAAGTCAGGGTCAGTTGGCTAAACAAAAGACAAAGACTTTTTGTCCACAGTTTGGGTGCTCGAAACTAAGTTCAGTTAATCAAACTAACAAGTTCGATCGCCTGAGGCCTTTTTGAACGCAAAGGTTCGAGCGCCCGAGTTGGTAAAAAACACCCTGACACAGGTTCGGTCGCCCAAGGGAGATATGTTCATTTTAGGTTCGGTCACCTGAAACCAGGTCAAATCGCTGACTTCTCAATGGTTCGGGCGCCCGAGGTGTTTTGAACACCAAGGGTTCGGTTGCCCGACCTCTCACAATTTTTGCCCTTTTAGTCCTATTTTAATTCAATTTTTTCCCCTGATAGTATATGTGATTTTGGGGACTTATTTTAAGTATAAGTGCAGGGACCTAGGGTCTTTTCCAAGGCCTTTTGATTTAGTTCTAAAAACTTGGCATCGGTCGACTGAACCCTAAGGTTTGTCTATGGTCTTGAGTATTAAACCTATCATGCATGTTATGTAGTTATTATAGACCATATTATATTACAAACTCAAATGAATTGAATGCTATTACAACAATAAAAGAGTCTTCATTCCCTTTGCTTCTTCAAGAGCCATATAAAGCTTGAACTTTATGGTTTGTATGGCTACCTTGAGTTCCTACCAACAATGCATGCTTAGGATGAACCTGTTAAAGAGACTCAGTGCACAGGTGAGAAACATTGATTTTGTCATAATCAAAACAGGATCAAACTCATAAAGTCAACATTTGATAGTTAATTCTTGATAGGGCTGTCAAAATTAAGTGACAAAATCCTACACTAGATATTGATACTAGTCCCCTATTTGTTTCATGCATTTTTGCTCCTTTTTGATCAATTTTGACAATCCATGAAGATTCAAACGGTTTGAAAGGGTTAGGAGTGATCTAGGAAAATTTTGAGCTTTTAGGAAGAAAATTGAAAAAATGACTGCCCGTTTCAAACATTTTTTGCTATTTTTGACCAATTTTGATCGTTTCGGGTGATACAAAACAGTCCAAAAGGATTAGAAGTGTCTTAAGCGAATTTTAGATTTTCAACATGAAAATTGAGAAAATCACGTAGTCCATTTTCAAGAATTTCCACTCATTTTAGATTATCTTGGCACATTTCAAATTTTTGACATGAAAATTGAGAATATCACCCTTGCCATTTTAGACATCTATTCTCCTTATTGACCAATTTTAATCATCCCAGGTGATTTAGAAAGGTCTAAAATAATTAGGAGCCACTTGGACAGATTTTAAATTTTTAGCACGAAAATGGAGAAAATCACCCAATTTTTTTTTTTTTTGACATTTTTACTCCTTCTTGTCCAATTTTGATCGTTTCGGTGATTTGAAATAGACTGAAAAGGTTAAAAGCAACTTAAGCAGATTTCAAAATTTTGGCACAAAAATAGAGAAAATCACCCAACCCATTTTAGGCTTTTTTGCTCTTTTTTGACCAGTTTTATCCATTTCGAATGATTTTGAATGGTCTGAAAGGATTAGGAGTGACTTGGGCAGATTTCAAATTTTTGGTATGAAAATTGAGAAAATTACTTGACTTTTTTCAAGCATTTTTACTCCTTTTTGACCAATTTTAATCACCCTGGGTGATTTAGAATGGTTCGAAAGGGTTAGACGCGATCTGAGCCAATTTTAAATTTTTGGCACAAATATTAAGAGAATACCCCGGCAGTTTTAGACATTTTTACTCCTTTTTGACCAATTTTGGCTGTCATTTGGAACAATCCAAAAGGGTTAGTAGTGACCTAAGTAGATTTTAGATTTTTGGCATGAAAATCAAGACAATCACCTGATCCATTTTAGGAATTTATGCTCCTTTTTGATCAATTTTGATGGTCCTAGATGATTCGAAATGATTCAAAAGGGTTAGAAGGTGTCCTAGGTAGATTTTGGAATTTTAACACAAAAATTAAGAAAATCACTTTGCCCATTTTAGGCATTTCTGATTCTTTTTGATCAATTTTAATTGTCCCAAGTGATTCAAAACAGTCTGAAAGGGTTGAAAGTGACGAGTAGATTTTGAGTTTTTAGCACAAAAAATGAGAAAATTACCTAACCCATTTAAGTAATTTTACATAAGTGACCCAAGTAGTTTCGTATTTTTAGTACAAAAATTGAGAAAATCACCTTACCCATTTTAGGTTTTTCTACCCCTATTTGACCAATTTTGATTGTCTTGGTGTTCGAAACAGTTTGAAAGGATTAGGAGCGAGCTGAATGGATTTTAGATTTTTAGTGTGAAAATCAAGAAAATTCCTATTCTAAAAGTCTTTGCCCCCCCCCCCTTTGACTATTTCTACCTTTTTAGTTAAGTTTAATTTGTGTTTGTGGGATGTTTAAAACACAAGGAGAATAAAATTTAGTTAAGTAACAAGGTTGCACACAAGGTGTTTGATAGAATGTCCTTTAGAGCATGAACATTATATTTGGCCATTTATTGTTAGAAATAGTGTATTAGATGATGTTGTTGAATGTGGTTTAACTCCTCGAAGTAACAATAATCATTATTTATTCAACACATGTCCTCAATTTCTTATAATTTAGGGACGAAAGTAGTGTTGGTGACAAGGACGTTGGCGCATGAATTTTAAACTTGTTACGTAACTAAGTTTTGCATCTTACTTAAGTTTATAAACATGATGTGTTTTAATTTCATTTAGTCCATTGAGTAGATAATTTACTATCTCAAACAAAATCAAGAAAAAAGATGTTAGTTAGTCATAGAGTTAAATTTGGAATTCAACCATACTATTCCTTGTGGAGCTTAGGGACTTACTTAATTACTATTTGCCGACACTCTTATACTTGGGAGTTATTTTTTAAGGTATTTTTGGAGTCAAGTTTTTGGCATCGTTGCCGGGGAACGGTTTGTTTAGTTCTGATTTTTCCTATTATCTTTTTTTTTTTGTTATTTCTTTATTTAGTGTTTTTTTTTGTTTTGATTTTTTTCTACTTATTTGCATCATTAGTGTTCTTAGTTTCCTGTTTTTCTTCTTTCTTGCATTTTGTCTTGCCTTAGTTATTTTGAAGCATCTCATATTTGTGGCACTCATGTTTGATGTCATGGGTTAGGGATGAGACAAATAGATTGTATTGCGTGCATCAGAGTCCTAGTAGTAGTTTTTCAAGTGTTGAATTGGATTCTATCTTTAATTCTAGTTCTGAGACCGATCTATAAAATCCTTTTACTAGTGATAACATGGCTAAACAAGTTCCTAGGACACTTGAAGATTATCTGCAGCCCACACGAATCACACAACCATCTACCTGAGAATGCAAAGAATTTTAATATTATGGAATGATATCTATTACTTCATATTCATGGAATGGAGTATCAACACTTAACTGATTTTGAACTTGCATGTACTACATTCATGAATAGGGATGTTATTAATGAGATAATTAGATTGCGTCTATTTCCTTTTCCATTGAAAGAAAAAGTTAAGTGGTTTTGTAACGACCCAAAAATTACACCATTTTTTCTTCATATAAAATGTAAATTACTCTAATACCTCTGTATTACCTGGAATAACATCTCAGGGCCCAGATGGCATTGAGGTATCCCTGTACAAAAACCAACACACCTATGCAGCGAAAAACATAAAGTCATACATCCATATTTACAATACCAGAATTCAGTGTTTCCGAACAATATATATATGTATATATAATTATACATCACCCCAGTATCATCTACTCAAAAATGTAATCCCCTGAACACACTTACCCTACAAACAGGGTAAAACAAAAGATCTCTTTATCTGTGAGCCTGATCTGCTCACCTAGCTGGTTCACTTGAAAAATGTTAAATTGCTGGAATGAGACGATGCTCAGTATGGAAATATGTTATTACTAGTGTGTGGCGACCGAGTTGTGTAAATACTATAATGACAATATCTAAAATTGTATAAGCTAGAAAATCAATATAAAGTATAACTAACATTTATCATAGTTTAAAATATAAATGTATCATATGAGTTTTCCACTTTTCATACTTCTAATATCATATTGTATTTGTTGAAAATTCTGTAAATATGTATACATATACATAACTGAGATTTTTCCCCTAAAAAACTGTATGTCATGATTTAACCCCTCATGATAGGGTTGTGCGACCGGTAGGAGGGACTTAATCCTAGTTGGCCTACTAGGTAAGTCAACTGTACTCTACCAATCCTCAACCTAACCAAACTGCATCCTCTCCTAGGCACAGAACTATAACTACCTCGTCAAACCGAGCCCCCCTCAACCTAGAGTACTGGGGAGACTGCAAACTCTCTAGGCACGGTTGACGGAATCCATATACTATTTGAGATATGTGGTTGCACTCTGATATGAAAATAGCAACGGTACCATGCTCTGTTGATTGAATCTATTTGAAATAATTCATCAGGGATCTGATAATGTATATACTATTACTATAATTACCCTACTGTTTTTATCATGTTTCCAAAATAACCATAACACTATAAATTTGATCTGTAAATACTGTAATAATGGAATAAAATAACTGTATGTTTGACTATAATATCTGACTGAATAATCTATAATGTCTGAGTGTTATGGTTTTGGAAAACATGACATTCTGTAATTACTGTAAAATACCGATATGTAAATATTTGTAATACCTGTCTGATAAAAATTTTTCTAGTAAATATATCTATCTATCTATATATATATACACACACACTGTAAATCATGATATTTTGAAAAACTATGCAGATTCTGTATTAGACAAATATCTACTCAGGCCACACAAATAACACAACTCATATTTAAAAAAAAAATTGAACTATAAAATGATATATATATACATAATTTTTTGGTAAACTTACTAAAATTCCTAACATAACATATTTTCCTTACCTAACTGGCTGGGAGGCTCGCCTCCAACTTAATCTTCACGCTCACGTTGTACTATTCCCAAAATCTTGAAATAATACACATATGCATATTTCCAATAAATCAACTATATTTCCCCAAGCCTACAT
The DNA here is from genome assembly GCF_029873635.1 of Malania oleifera. Classification (NCBI taxonomy): domain Eukaryota; kingdom Viridiplantae; phylum Streptophyta; class Magnoliopsida; order Santalales; family Ximeniaceae; genus Malania; species Malania oleifera. Next base: position 51,490,470 of record NC_080429.1, on the reverse strand, counting down.
ACTCGTAAATTTCTGAATTATAATTTACCTAGGCTTCTAAAAATACTCACTGGGGTCCCCAACCCATATCTGCAAGGTCCCAAAGCACCCTATTCCTGAAAATATAATACTCAAATTTTACTTCACAAACTCTAGTACATTTGCATATAATACTAAATCTGACCTCAAATGAACTAGGTAATACTGAAAATGCTCAAATAATCCACTCACCCTATTTTGGGATGGTTCCCAAATTTCTCAAATCGACATTTCACTCCAGCTATATTGTAGAGAATCTCCCCAAGATCACCGTGGTAGCTTCTGATCGTCAAACCAGGGAGAGACGGAGCCAGAAACTTAGAGAGAAGTGAGAGAATCCCATTTTAAAGAGAAAAAATGAGAGAGAGAGAGAGAGGGAGAGAGAGAGAGAGAGAGGATTTCTTTCGCTGAAACCGCGTTTTCTTGACACGTGGCCTCGTCGACGAGCCATGTCACCTCGTCGATGAGCCACATCACCTCGTCAACGAGTCCAAGAAGGTGTTTCGTCGACGAACCTTTACTCCTTGTCGATGAAATTCAGGTCCTAAAAACCATCCTCTCAGTATCTTCTCATCGACGAGGCATATGTCCACGTCAACAATCCCAAGAAGCCTGTTCGTCGATGAACGCCGGGCGTTCATCGAGGCGACCCTACTTACCTTCTTAGATTTTTCCTTTACTTCCTCCTAATTTTTATTATTTAATTACCATAATTCTATGAGTCTCTACAGGTTTAATTATTTTAGGCCAAATTCTATTGCTAGCTAGTCTGACATGCAAAAAGAATTTCTATATAATTTTTTTCCTTTACAGAGAACTCAATCTTTGTAGGAACAAATTAGTCAATTTATGTAGAGAGCTGATGAGACATTTCATGCAAGCTGGGAAAGATTTAAAGAATTGGTCAGCATGTGTCCTCGTCACGGGTTTGAGTCATGGTGATTGGTGAACTATTTCTACACTGCTCTGAACCCTGAATCAAAGTAGTTTGTACATACAATGTGTTCATGGGGTTTCTTCAACAAGGAGTCTGATGATGCACTGGGTTTTCTTAAACATTTATCTAAAAATGCTCAGTAGTGGACTACAAGGATTGACAGAAAACCAATTGCAGCTCAACCATTGAGAGAAATACCTAGTGGAGGGCGATATGAACTAAAGGATGATGTTGATGTGATTATGCGCTTAAATTACGTAATAAGGCATCTTAATCTGACCATTAGGGCTTATATTTTTAATTAAATGCCTAATTACCCTCAATATTTTAACAAAGTGCCCTATTTATAATTCTGAGTTTTATTAAGTAATTTATGAATTTTTGGCATTTTTTATCGCAGGAAAATTCCCGGGAGCCAAAACTGGCATCAGCTCGCAATTCACGCATAACTTTCTCATCCGAGCTCTAATTGAGACGATTCGAATTTCTAGAGAAAATGAGAAGATTATCTACAACTTTCATGTTTTGAGTTTCGAGAGAAACAGACTCCAAGAGAGTCAAAATGGGCTGTCTTCGCAAAAAGAAAAATGAAAAAAAGAAAAAGAAAAGAAAAGAAAAGAAAATAAAATAAAATGAGTTGATGTGAACCAGCCATGCAGGTCGGGTTGAGTTGGCTAGTTGGGTAAGATGGAGCTAGGTTGTAAGGCAAGCCTCCCCCTCCCTTTAAATCTTCCTTCATCCTTCCTACGCACCAGGCCCCCACGCACCCTCTCTCCTTCTTCCTTCTCTTCTTTAACCTCTCTTTTTTTTCCTTCACTTTCTCCCCCTCTCTCTCTCTGCCTCTTGAATCTCTCCCTCTATTTTTCTCCCTTAATCTCTCCCCCTATTTCTCTCCCTAAACTTCACCTGCTCCTTCCCGATTTTCTCCCTCTCTTCCACTCAGTTTCTCTCTATTGGCCCCTGCTCTCTCCCGAACTCCCTCCTTTCTCTTCCTCTATTCTCCTTTCTTTCCCTCTCTTCCCTCACTCTCTTTCCTTCCTTCCTTTATTGCTGCCGTGCACTGCTAGACGAGCCTCCTTTGCTCATCTTGTTACTCTTCCAACCGAGGAGACCAACCTCTATACTCCTACAACTCCTCAACCAGTTTCAGCCGAGCACCATCCTTTGCTGTAGCCGATCACGGCCACCACCCTCCTGTACAATAGCACTGCCAAACCACGGCCAAGAAGACCAGCAGCCCCGAAGACTCTCTAGCATAGCTGCTTCCTGTCAGTCTTTAGTAGCACCCGAGGTTTCACCAGCAGCACCAGTGGCTCTCCTCTGCAACACCAACCGCAGCATCCACAGCTGCTGTAGTCGAGAACTAGACCACCCTCTGCTCCAGCAACACTGCCAGACCACAGCTGAGCTCTCTCTCTCTCTCCTTTTTTTTTTTGTTTTATTATTAAGTTGGTTATTATTATTTTTTTATTTATTGAAGTTAATTGAAAATTTGAATTTTGAATGTTATTTAAATTGTTTTAGTATCATTGCATTTTAATTATTTATTTGTTTCTTCAAGTAATTTTAGCAGTGAATTTAATTCGTATTATTTAATTATTTTAGTAAGGTCTGGTCTAGTTCTGAAATAAAAAAAATAAATAAATAAATTAAAAAAAGGAAAAAAAGAGGAAGTGTTTTGTTTTTAAAGAAATTAGAATAGTCATCTTTTCAAAATTTATTTATTTTTTATTGAAGCTCGGTTTATTTAGGGTTGGTTTGATTGAAGCTTGTGTTTTTATTATGTTTTGTTATCGTTTTAGTGTTAAATTTTTGTTTGTGTCTGGGTTTAAATTGTGATTTTGGTTCGAGCTCATGATTCTTGTTAAAGGTTCGGTTTTTATCGTCTACGTATGTGTTTGAATGAGTTTCGTTATTGCGTGTTTTAATTACATGTTTAAAGTTACCATCTTTAGTTAACGCATGTTTCGATGCTTTCCTGATTAGACTAGGGTTTCTGTTTTTGCTATTTAATTCAGTGCATGAAAGGTTTAAGGTTTTAATTCGCGTGTTCATTTAATTTGTCAAAATAAGTCTCAACCAATGTTGAAAACCCCGAATCTAAACTGAGTTCAGTAACCTTTTAATTTTGATTGGGAAAACGTGATACTTGAGATTAAAATGCATTCCCTAAGGAGATGATCTAGCCCTTGGGTTAAGTATTACACGACGTAACTCCTATACTTGGGATAGCTTCCAAGCTGTTCATTTTTTGATTGAGTCAAGTTTTTGGTGCCATTGCCGGGGAGTGCCAGTTTTAATTTCAAATTTTTTGTTTTTTCAATTATTTCTGATTTAAAAAAAAACAAAAAAAATAAATAAATAAATAAAAAAAATTGAAAAATTTGAAAAAAAAAAAAAAAACATGCTTGTTTGCTACTGTGTTAGTGGATTTCTACTGCCTACATTGATGTTTGATGCCCTGAGATCGAGATAGTTTGAATAGATTGTGTAGAATTTCACCTAGCACCAGTAGGGGTACGAAATCTGACTGTTCTCCTGTTAGTTTTAAGAGTGATTCTAAAATTGATTTGAGCAATCTGTTTGACCAATTTTTTGAGGAAGTCATGGCTGCACCTGCACCACGTACACTTGAGGATTTTCTACAACCCACACACACATCTACACCTTCATATATTATGTTGTCGCAAGATGCACCGAACTTCAATCTTAAGCATGACATGTTATCTATGATACCCCAGTTTCACGGGATGGACTTTGAGAGTCCACACCAACACTTGACAGATTTTGACATGGTCTGCACCACTTTCATTAATAGGGCTATAACTGATGAATATATCAAACTGTGTTTGTTTCCCTTTTCTTTGAAAGAGAAGGCAAAAATCTGGTTTAATTCTCTATGACCCAACTCTATTACTAGCTGGGCTAAAATGAAGCATGAGTTCTTATATAAGTTCTTTCCTTTTCAGAAAACTCAGTACCTACAGGAGCAGATCGGTCAGTTCATGCAAAAAGATGGCGAGACATTCTAGGCTTGTTGGGCGAGATTCAAGGACCTAGTGAACATATGTCCACACCATGGATTCGAATCTTGGAGGTTAGTGAATTACTTTTATACTGCTCTAACCCCTGTGTGTAAACAATTTGTCTAGACTATGTGCAACGGGGCGTTCTTCTAAAAGGAAACAGATGAGGCTTTATCATTCTTCGACTATCTAGCTGCGAGTGCCCAGCAACGGAACAAACGTCCTGAATTTGCACCAATAGCAACACAATCTCTCCAAGCAATCAGTGGTGGAGGCAGATATGAGGTCAAAGAGGAGACTAGCTTATAGGCTTTTGTTGCTGTGTTGTCTAAGAAACTGGAGGTTATGGAATTAGAAAAAGAAAAAGCTGAGGATTGCTTGATCTGTGAGGCCTCAGACCACAAACCTCAGGACTGTCAATTCCTACCAGAGTGGCAAGAGAGTAGATCTGATCGGGTGCCATCAGAAAATTGGGTCAACAAAACATAGAATTAGCCCCTTTTGAACACTTATAATCTAGGATGGCGAAATCATCCAAACCTCTCATGGAGAAATGATCAGCCCGGTCCATTATCCTCACGGTATCAGCAAGTTCCTCAATCGTATCTACCGCCTCCGCAACAGATATATCACCTAGTTGCCGCTCCTCAACCGTAGTATTAGCCGTAATAGATTTCTTCGAGCTACGCACCACTGGGATTCCAACCAACTCTAGCTCCTATCCTAGCAAAGAAGTCTCTTGATGATAGTATGGCGCAGATGGCAAACATGCTCCAGCAGTTCATGCAACTTCAGGTTACGACCAACAGAGAATTGAAAGATGCCGTGAATAAGATAAGTACGTAGCTAAACACCATGGAGAAAGGGAAATTCCATGCGCAGCCTCAGCCTAATCCCCAAGTATATAGACAAGCACAACAACTGGTGCACAATGTTTCAAGGGATGTTTTTGAGTCGGCTAAGGTGGTTATTACCTTATGAAGTGGAAAAGAGGTTGCCCATCCTGAAATGATCACTAATCAACAAACAGCCACGCCAACACCTGAGGTGATAGATGAGACAGTAAGGGAAAAGAAAAATCAGATGAGGCTAGCTTAAGTTTAACTAAGTCAGATAATAGGGAGGATGAGCCAGTTAAGGAATATCAACCTATAGTATCGTATCCTCAGCGGTTGACATCTGGTCAAGAGAATAAGTATTACACATAGATCCAAGAGATATTCAAATAGGTGAAGATCAATATTCCACTTCTAGAGGCCATACAACAAATCCCTACATACGCCAAATTTTTGAAAGACCTATGCACAGTAAAAAGGAAATTGAACATGAAGAAAAAGGCTTTCTTGATTGAGTAGGTTAGCACATTGATACTAAGTCAGACTCCACAGAAACTTAGCCACCTTGGGTCTCCCACGATTTCGATCATGATTGGTGAATCTCGCATCGGGAGAGCTCTACTCGATTTGGGGAGTAATGTGAACCTGCTCCCATTCTCGATATATGAATAGCTGGGTTTAGGTGAACTAAAGAAGACCACGATGATGCTACAGGTAGCAGACATATCTGTAAAAGCTCCACAAGGCATCGTTGAGGATGTATTGATTCAAGTCGACAAATTTCACTACCGAGTGGATTTCGTTGTTCTGGAAATGTAGCAGCTTGTGTCCACCATATATCAGGCCCCTGTTATCCTTGGCTGAACATTCCTTGCAACTTCTAATGCCTTAATTAAAAGTCAAAGCAGAGTACTCAAGCTCACATTCGGGAACATGACACAGGAAATGAACATGTTTAATGAAACGCCGACTTGGTGTGATGATTCGGAAGTACACGCATTAGACATGGTGGATGACTTGGATGCGTTGGAGTTGTTTTCAACATTTGGTCCTGATGGTGCATGTGAGAATGAAGCCAGTGAACAACTTGAGGTAATTGATGAGCAGGTTCCATTTATTAGTGTGTTACTTGAATTCGAGGGGCCGTCCATAGGGATAGATGCAATATCGATCTGTGATGTGCGATGGAGACAACCGGAATCAACAATGTTAGACAACATATATCCAATCACCAACATGGCCCTCGAGTTGATTATATTGTGAACTATTTGAAATGAGGAATAGCTTCCCAAGAGGGGGGGTGAATTGGATTCTTTTTCTATTTTAATGATTTTTAGACTTTTGATTTTAACAACCTAGAAAACAAGATATATATATATATACATATATATATATATATGTATATATATATATGAACAATAATCACACTTAAGAATACTGAAATTTTAAATTCACAAGTTAGTCAATGAAATCATGATAATTCAATCACCCAATCAAAATATAAAAACTTTTATTAATTTTCCTGAGAACTCATAGTATACACTTTACTTGATCAAGATTTCCGTAGATTAATCAACGTACTCCCTTTTTGGGTTTCCGCAAACGATTAATCAAAATGTACTTTCTTAATATCAAGTACCTTTGTTTCTTTCTCAATTCATAACCTGCAACCTGCACTTATAAATCATATAACAATAGCAAGTAAAAATTGTAGAGTAAAGTAGAGAGAAAGAAACAAGAGTTTTTATGAGGTTCGGCTTCAACACAGCCTACATCCTCGCCTTTGGCGAAAACACTAAAGGATTCCACTATATCAATTCCATTACCTGGTGGAACAATACCAATTTACAATCACTCCTTCTACTAGGCTAGAGTCCGCCTCTCCAAACAATAAACCTTTGTTTGGTCCAACAATTCAACAACTTTGAATCATTTTTAAGAATGATGATAATGAAATTATGTGTACAAAAGAGAACTCTCACAATAGAGCAAATTAGTACAATGATAAGCTCACTTATACTCCAAGGTAATTCAAATATAAGAAATTTGAAGCTTAGTACTTAGTATGAATTACCAAATAATTTTTTAAAGAAAAATAAAAGATTCTGATTTTTGAAAGCTTTGTTTCAAAGTATAAATCAATAGTAGATCAGAATTTTAAGCACAAGAAAGATTTAGATCCTTTGAGAAATTTGAATACTTGAAGGTTGCTTGATCCAAAAAAAAAAACTTTGAAAAGTTGCTTGATCTAAAAAATTTGAAGATTGTTGGATCGGAAAACTTTGCCAGATCTGAAAACTCTTGAGAATTGCTTGATTTCAAAAAACCTTTCAATATTGCCTCAATGATGAACATTTTAAACCTTTGAAACTTTTGACAATTTATAGATGTTTTAGAAGCCATCCATTACTCCCAAAGATTTCTAAAAATCATTTCCAAATATCTTGAAATAAATATGTTTAAAAACGTGGTTTAAAAAATCTCCCCGTTGAGAGAATTAATGCCAATGTTCGAGTGGCAGTTGCCAGTCACAGAGCAACTCTCAACACAGAATGCAGGTAGTCGCCTGCCAGAACCAAGGTAGTCGCCTGGCTTGTACATGCAGGTGCCTGGCTTGTACATGTAGGTGCCTGGCTGGTTAGGCAGTCGCCTGTCTAGCTACTGACTTTTCGAAAAATCATTTTCTTAAAGTGGCGGTCGCGTGCCTCATCATGGCAGTCGCCTAGCCCTTCATTATTTAAAAAAAAAATTTCTCTTCTTAAGCCCTTTTTATTTATTGAAAAATTCTTTTTAGAGTATATATGTTTAGAAACATATTTTTGATTTTCTATGAGCTTCAAAATATTTGAGTTTAACCTTGAAGTACTTACATTTAGAATATCCTTAATATAACTCTTTGTCTTCAAACTTGTTCTTCCATCAGCTTTGTGGTTGCAATCTTTCCTTTGAGATTTTCACAGTATAATTTTGTTCTTCATGTTCTTGATAACCCATAAGCTTTTCTTTGTATTCTTCAAAGATTCTTTGTACTTCATGAACTTCCTTCTGCACTTTAGCTTTACTTTTTTCCTAAAAACTTTTTCTAGAAACATATTAAACATATCATTTGTTATCATCAAAATAAGAATTGTAAGCCTTTATTAGGCCAACACTACTTTGCCACAATCAAACACCAATGCAGGACAAATGACAGTTCTTTTCAGAAGTCAAGATCATATTTGAGAAGATGGGTTGTTTTAACCGCAAAGCATGGCTTGAGAAATTGGTTAATACGCGCTGGGGTTACCAAACTGCAATCAAGAGAATTTTAGGGATGACTCCATACAGGTTGATTTAAGGTAAGGCATGTTATGTACCTGTTAAAATTCAGCATTATGTATTTTGTATCATAAAACAGATTGACTTTTTACTTGATAATGCCATAGGGTTGAGAAAATTGCAGGTGCGCCTGCTCACAAAATCCAAGGGGAAAGTCTATGACAAGGACTGCTTAGAGAAGAAGCATATGAAGGTGTTGCATAAACTCAAGAATAAAAAAACCCTCTCAAAGCAGCAAGACCCTCTCCGCAACTCTAGATACCATCTGTTTCCTTGGAAGCTGAGATCCCGCTATGGCTCGTATATCGTTGAACATGCTCATTCCCACGACACAGTAGAACTGGTGGATCCAACGAATGATAACAACGTCATGGCCAAGGAATAGCAACTCAAGCCTCCCACGATCCCATTCAATCCCAATAAAGAGGTCTTACTTCTGCAAGACCCTAGGGGAGTCTTCTGACCTTTCTCTGTTACTACTTCCTTTTTTAATTTTTTTCTTTTCGTTTTATTTATTTTTTTATTTTCATTTTTCCTTTATTTTTTTTTTTTTTGCATTAGTCTATAGGGATTCTCTATTAGTTGTTCACCCGTGCACAGTTTTTCTAATTCCCCTGTACTTTCACATTGAGGACAATGTTCCACTTTAGTCGGGAGGGTGAGCAATTGCATGTGACACTGTGCACGTATACATACTAGGTTTTATATTTAAAAAAAAAAAAAAAAAAGGAGAAAAGAAAGGAAGAGTAGCGAGAAATTACACTGAATTATGCCATGCTTAGCACTGACTCATACCCTTCACATACCTACATATAACCTAAGAATTACACACTTTAGTCATTTAGGTGTAGTTTCTCTTTATATGATTTTGTAACTCCATAAACACATTCACCTGATTCATTGCACTTAGGGTTGCCTATGAGCACTGAAAGAACACCTGTGGTGATTATGACACCTTGTGAGATATCCTTAAGCTAATTATCATCCTTTTGAGTGCTAACATCAAATCAGAGTTCATGGAACTCAGTTCTCTTTTCTTCTGGACGATTCTTTGTACACTAGTCTCTGTTTTTGATTTGCTAGCCTAGGGGTGACATCTAGTGGCAAGATAGAAACCTAGGTCTTGTAGCCTACTCAAGATGTGAAGGCTGAGCCACCCCTAGAAATAGACTTAGTTCATGGACTATTATTTGAGCCTAATTCCCATTGATGGTATGAAGATAAAAAAAAAAGTGTAATGATTGTCCTAATTGATCAAGAAAAGACAGAAAATGAAGAATGAGCAGAAGAAAGAATAAGAAATAGAAATGCACATGAAATGAAATGTTAATGCTTGATCCACAGAAATACCACAAAAAAGTCAAGGACACGACACATGTTCTCCACATACGAAGATTCTTCAACTAGTTAATGTCTCACATGTATTCACGACAAGTTTGTGAATAAGTTGATCTAGGGTGGTCTCGGTTGGATATGGCGAGTAGGTGAGAAGATGCTAGGGTGGAGGACTCGACACCTCATAGATAGGCTCTCCTTCTTTGACTAGTCCACTCCGTATACTTAACGTTTGTTCCTTTCAGTAGGTGGGATGTTTGATCGCGACACTCCTTCTCACATATAACGAGTGAATCCATTCCTTTAGAGTGTTTTTTTTTTTTTTTTGGATCGTAAAGGTAAATGTATTGATCAAAGTGTATGTTTACAATTACACTGGGCATTCCCAAGCATAGGGGGCACATTTGCCCCATAACTAATGCATGGCATTACATCAAAAGATAAAATCCAAAGTCTATAGCATCAACTCATAGTCTGCAAATCCACAATGTCTAATCACATGGATATTTACTTGGAATGTATTATGAATTTATCAAAAGTCACTCTGAAAGTATTTCTCTGAATTACCCCTATTAGCTCTTCTGGAGTAATGGATTTTTCTTCAAATCTCTTTCTGTTTTTAAAGTGCCAAAGGAAGTAAACTGTTGTAGCCAACACAATTTTACTCCCACTAGCCTTTACTGCTTTACCTTTTTCTTCCCTGTGTAGCCATTTTACAACCTCTTTTAAGGACGTCGTACTCCTTGATATTCCAAGCAAACTCCTGATGTAGTCCCAAACATGGGAGGAATATTTGCATTTGAAGAAAATGTGATCAATACTCTCATCCAGTTCCTTGCAGAAGCCACATTTTAAGTCTCCGTCAAACCCAACTTGGTTGTCACACGTGGGGAGTTTACCTTTAATATCAAGCAACAAAGTGAAGGCATGTTTTGGAGTGCTCCCACTCTTCCAAACCACATTACACCAGGCCACCCTGCATGCTTTATGCCTCCAAGAATTGTAACATTGCGTAGAACTTTTGTGTTCAAGATCCCACTCTTCTACCAGTTTTTCCGCTATGTCAAGTTGATTGTCACATTTCATCAAAATCTGGTTCTTGACAATTATCACCTTCTTAAACAACGGGGAGTCATCATGCTTTGAAGAGGCATCCCATATATTAACACCTCTTAAGTACACATGGTGAACCCATATGGACCATAGAGAGTCTTTTTTGGCTTGAACATTCCACAACGTTTTTGAAAGGAGTGTCATGTTCCAAGCTTTTAGATCAAAGACTCCTAAGCCCCCTTCATCTTTTAGTATGCATACCTCATTCCATGCCACTAGTGGTTTCCTCCTCCCACCCCAAAGGAAAGCTCTGCACAATTTCACAATGTGATCTAGAACATTATTCGGTATGGGGAATATCGCAAGCCAGAAACATTCAATTCCCTAGATTATAAAGTTAATAATCTCCAGTTTACCTGCATATGATAAAGTATTTCTAGGCCAGCACATAAATAGATTTGCAATTTTATTAATCAAAGGAGAGTAATGGTAAGAATTCATCCTGGAGGCTGCAAGTGGAATTCCCAAGTAACGAAAAGGAAATTCCCAGTACTGAACCCGGTCATCTGTAAAATCCCTTCCAACACTTCCTCTTTAACTCCAGCATAGTATAGATTAGACTTAAGGGGGTTTGAGGGTATACCAGTTAGGTCGAGTCAAAGCGATTGTTCTGTAGGTGTCCACTGGTATCCTAGGTGTATTGAGTCACACTCATCACACACACCTCGAGAGTTTACCTGTTTATACTCGAACTTATATGACCGCATTAACTTTGAATTGTGCCACTGGTTAACTTCATGTGAGTATACTATTCTTAAATGACATATAAACGATGAGACTTGCATGAGTGACAAGCTTCGGAGTTGGGTGTACTGAATATGAACAAGCTTGTGTGAAATTCAGTTATATTTTTGTATGTGAAATGGTATGGTTATATCATATGTGCATTAATTTCATGTTCGCTGGAGTTCATAGTTGTGAGCACCGCTCTGAAATTCATTCACGTTATTTGCTAGAGACTAGCAAAACGTTAGTTGGGGGGTGTGATTATGCGCTTAAACTGCATAATTAGGCATCTTAATTTGGTTATTAGGGCTTATATTTTTAATTAAATGCCTAATTACTCTCACTATTTTAACAAAGTTTCCTATTTATAATTCTGAGTTTTATTAAGCAATTTATGAATTTTTGGCATTTTTTTTATCGCAGGAAAATTCTCGGGGAGCCAAAACCAGCATCAGTTCGTAATTCATGCATACTTTCACATCCGAGCACTAATCGAGATGATTCAAATTGTTGGTGAAAGAAAAGAAGATTATCTACAACTTCTATATTTTGAGTTTCGAGAGAAACGGGCTTCAAGAGAGTCAAAACGGGCCGCGTTCATGGAAAGAAAAATGAAAAAAAAAGAAAAAATAAAATAAAATAAAATAAAATAAGTTGATGTGACTCGGCCAGCCTAGTCGGGTAAGATAGAATCGGGTTGTAGTGCAAGCCTCCCCCTCCCTTTAAATCCTTCTTCCTCCTTCTTGTGCACCAAGCCCCCGCGCACCCTCTCTTCCTCTTCCTTCTCTTCTTCAACCCTCTTCTTTTTCCTTCACTTTCTCCCTCTCTCTCTCTGCCTCTCGAATCTCTCCCTTTGTTTTTCTCCCTTTATCTCTCCCTCTATTTTTCTCCCTGAACTTCCCCTACTCCTTCCCGATTCTCACCCTCTCTTCCACTCAGTTTCTCTCTCGAACTCCCTCCTTTCTCTTCGTCTCTCCTCCTTTCTTTCCCTCTCTTCCCTTAGTCTCCTTCTTTCCTTCATTTACTATTGCCGTGCACTGCCAGAAGAGCCTCCTCTACTCGTCCTATTGCTCTTCCAGCCGAGGAGACCAACCTCCATACTTCTGCAACTCCCCAGCCAATTTCAGCTGAGCACCATCCTTTGCTGCAGCCGATCACAACCACCATCCTCCTGCACAGTAGCACTGCCAGACCACAACCGAGAAGACCAGCAACCCGGAAGACTCTCCAGCACAGCTGCTTCGTGCTAGTCTCTTGCAGCAGCCACCCGAGGTTTCACTAGCAGCACCAACAACTCTTCTCTGCAACACCAACCCCAACATCCACAGCTACTGCAGCCGAGAACCAGACCACCCTCTGCTCCGGCAACACTTCTAGACCACACCCGGGCTCTCTCTCTCTCTCTCTCTCTCTCTCTCTCTCTCTCTCCCTCTTCTTTTCTTTTTTTCTTTTATTATTATTGTTTTATTTATTGAAGTTAATTGAAAATTTGAATTTTGAATGTTATTTAAATTGTTTTAGTATCATTGCATTTTAATTATTTATTTATTTTCTCAAATAATTTTAGCAGTGAATTTAATTCGTATTATTAATTTATTTTAGTAAGGTCCGGTTTAGTTCTGAAATAAAAAAAAAAGAAATAAAAGAAAAAAAGAAAAAAAGAGGAATTGTTTTGTTTTTAAAGAAATTAGAATAGTCGTTTTTCAAAATTTAATTTTTTTTATTGAAGCTCGATTTAGTTAGGGTCGGTTTGATTAAAGCTCGTGTTTTTATTATATTTCGTTATCATTTAAGCGTTAACTTTTTGTTTGTGTCTACGTTTAAGTTGTGATTTTGGTTCGAGCTCTTGATTCTTGTTAAAGGTTCGGTTTTTATCGTCTGCGTACGTGTTTAAATGAGTTTCGTTATTGCGTGTTTTAATTACATGTTTAAAGTTACCATCTTTAGTTAACGCGTGTTTCGATGCTTGCCTTATTAGACTAAGGTTTCCATTTTTGCTATTTAATTCAGTGCATGATAGGTTTAAGGTTTTAATTCGCGTGTTCATTTAATTTTTCAAAATAAGTCTCAACCAATCTTAAAAGCCCTTGTTGAATCAAGTGTAATCCCAAGAGGGGGGGGGGGGTAATTGGGTATTTAAAAAATTCTTTGGCACTTATTTACTTCTTAAACCCTTCTTATATATTTACCAACAACTTCTTATTACTCAATTATGTATATGTAAGGTTATCCAACCTATACATGCAATATACACAATTTAAATGCAGTGCTGAAACATAAAGAGTAAAGGGAAGAGAGAAGACAAACACAGTTTTATGAGGTTCAGCCGACTTGGCCTATGTCCTCGCCTTGAGCAACCACTCAAGGATTCACTAAATCCCTACTCCTTAAATTGGGACGGAGCTTCCTTTACAATCCGCTACTTACAAGAGGCACAGCTCCCTCCTACTCCGCTGCTTACAAGAGATACAACTCTCTCCTCACACACCGGTTCACACACCGAACCGTGTATACAATAAGAATCTGAAAAATAACACTCAAAAATGCTTCTAACAAAAGCGTGTGAGTACAAATCAATTTCCTAATACATTAACGTATTATATAACTTGAAGCTCATGAATGTATGAAAACGATACAATCGTTTTAATGTATGATATGCTTCAACACACAAATCCTTATTTAACCAAAACTCCCAAGTAAAGATATATTTAAAATGTTTTGGAGTATACTAGGGTTCTTGGTTCACTTTGCAAAAATGCACAAATATATTTGAAGTGAACTTGTTAACAAAAATTTTGTCTTGAATATTAAATCAATCAAAATCACAAAGTTTTTCTTTCAAGTATTCAATGACAAATTGAGTATATTGCTTTTTAGAAATTATCCCTCAAAAATATATAGTTATAAGTACCAAGGATATTTAATCAAGCGTTAAAATATATCTAAAATATAGATCCTTTAGAAAACGCACACTTAAAACAAACCTTTCAATCAATCACACAACTTAAATCAAGTAATGATCTTGTTTAGAATAACTATGTATATGTATAGGCACTTTCAAGATCAACCTTTTAATCAAAATAGGTTTTTCAATAATAAGCTCAATGAATGATATATATGTATATTTATATACTCTTGAATCAAAAATCAATCAACCAAGTTAAATAAACTTTCTCAAGTAATGATCTTTTCAAAAATAAATTTTTATACAAATATGCTCACTCAAGATCAAAACTTTTCTAATGATAGTCAAGAGCACGTAATGGGATGAGATGAGAAGTTTTTAAGAAAAGTAACTTGAAAGATCAAACCTCAATACTGGATTGAAGTACAGTTAAGTAAACAAGTTCCCTTTGAGAATCTGAGTTGATTTTCCCAAGCTCGAAGATTAGAGATTGAAGTGTAGGCAATCGTATAGCAATAGGAGCAAATTTTCAATGTTCTTTCGACAAGGTGTGTTCTTCTCTTTCTTGTGTGTCTAACCTCCTTTCTAGGGTTTAGATATCCAGTCCCTAAACCCTAAATCATAAACCCTAAGCACTAAACCCTAAACTCTAAACCCAAAACCCTAAGCCCTAACCCTAAACCCTAGACACTAAACCCTAAACCCTGAACCTTAAACCCTAAATCCCGAACACTAAACCCTAAATCCTAAAAGCTAACCCTATACACTAAACCCGGAACCCTATACCCTAAACCCTAAACCCTAAACCCTAAACCCTATACCATAAACCCTAAACCCTCAACCCTAAGCCCTAACCATAAACCCTAAACTCTAGACCCTAAACCATAAACCCAAAACCCTAAGCCCAAACCCTAGACCCGAAAACCTAAACCCAAAACCCTAAACCCTAAGCCCTAAACCCTAAGCCCATTTCCCTAAACCGCAAACCCTAAACCCTAAACCCTAAAACCAAGACCCTAAACTCTAACCCTAAACCCTAAACTCTAAACCCTAAACCCTCAACCCTATACACTAAACCGTAAATCCTAAACCTTAAACCATAAATGCTAAACCCTAAACCCTCTGCCCCAAACCATAAACCATAAATCCAAAACCCTAAACCCTAAACCCTAAACCCTAAAACCTACACCCGAACACTAAACCCTAAACGCTAAATCCGCAATTCTAAATCCTAAACCCTAAACCCTAAATCCTAAATCCTACACCCTAAACCCTAAATCCTAAACCCTAAACCCTAAACCCCAAAACCCTAAACACTAGGCCCAAAACCCTAAACCCTAAGCCCTAAGCCCTAAACCCTAAAACCTAAACCCTAAACCCTTCTCCCTAAAGCGTAAACCCTTAACGCCAAAACCCAAACACTAAACCCAAGAACCTAAACTCTAACCCTAAACCCTAAACCCTAAACCCTAAACCCTAAACCATATACACTAAACCTTAAAAACTCAACCCCAAACCCTAAACCCTAAACCCTTACCGTAAACCCTAAACCCAAAACCTAAAACCCCAAAGCCTAAACCCCAAAGCATAAACCCTAAACCCTAAACCATAAACCTTAAACCTTAAACCCCATACACTAAACCCTTCCCCCTAAGTCCTAACCCTAAACCATAAACCCTAAACCCTTACCCTAAACCCTAAACCCTAAACCCTAAACCCTATACCTTAAACCCTAAACCCTTACCCTAAACCATAAACCCTAAACCCTATAGACAAAACCCTAAATCTTAAACCCTAATACCTACACCCTAACACTAAACCCTAAACCCTAAACCCTAAACCCCAAACCTAAAACCGTAAACCCTAAATCGTAAACCCCAAACCCCAAACCCAAAAACCTAAACCCTAAACCCAAACCCTAAACCCTAAACCCTAAAAACTAAACCCTAACCCCTAATCCCTCACCATAAACCCAAAACGCTCAACCCAAAACCCTAAACCCAAAACCCTAAGCTTAAATCGTAAACTCTAAACCCTAAACCCTAAACCCTAAACCCAAAACCATAAACACTAAACCCTAAACCCTAAACCTTAAACCCTAAACCCTAAACCCTAAACCCTAAATCGTAAATCAAAAACCCCAAAACCCTAAACCCCAAACCCTGTACCCTAAACCCTAAACACTAAACCCTAAACCTTATACACTAAACTAAAAGCCCTAAAGCCAAAACCCTAAACCCTAAAACGTACACCCTAACACTAAACCGTAAACGCTAACCCCTAAACCCTAAACCTCAAATCCTAAACCCTAATTACTAAACACTAAACCCTAAACCCTAAACCTCAAACTGTAAACCTAACCCTATACACTAAACCCTGAACCTTACACACTAAACCCTAAACCCTAAACCCTAAACACAAAACCCCTAAACCCTAACCCCTAAACCCTAAACAATAAAGCCCTAAACCCTAAACCCTAAACCCTATAACATAAACCCTAAACCCTAAACCCTAAACCCTAAACCCAAAGCCCTAAACCCTAAGCACTAAACCATAAAACCTAAACCCTAAACCCTAAACCCTAAACCCTAAACCCTAAACCCTAAACCTAAGACCCTAAACACTAACCCTGAACCCTAAACCCTGAACCCTAAACCTGAAATCCTAAACCCTAAACCCTAAACCCAAAACCATATACACTAAACCCTAAACCCTAAACCCTAAACCCTAAACCCTTACCGTAAACCCTAAACCCTAACCCCTAAACCCCAAACCCTAAACTCAAAACACTAAACCCAAAACCTAAAACCCTAAACCTTAAAACCTAAACCCTAAACCCTAAACCCTAAACACTAAACCTTAAACCCTAAACCCTATACACTAAACCCTAAACCCTAAGCCCTAACCCTAAACCATAAACACTAAACCCTTACCCTAAACCCTATACCCTATACCCTAAACCCTAAACCCTTACCCTAAACCATAAACCCTAATCCCTATACACTAAACCTTAAACCCAAAACCCTAACACTAAACCCTAAACCCTAAACCCCAAACCCTAAACCCTAAACGCTAAATCCTCAACCCTAAACCCAAAAACCTAAACACTAAACCCTAAACCCTAAACCCTAAAAACTAAACCCTAAAACCTAATCCCTAACCATAAACCCTAAAAGCTAAACCCTAAACCCTAAGCTTAAATCGTAAACCCAAAACGATAAACACTAAACCCTAAACCCTAACCCTTAAACCCTAAACCCTAAACCCAAAACCCTAAATCCAAAACCCCTAAACCCTAAACCCCAAACCCTAAACCCTAAACCTAAACCTTATACACTAAACCAAAAACCCTAAACCCTAAAAACTACACCCTAACACTAAACCCTAAACGCTAAACCCTAAACCCTAAACCCAAAATCCTAAACCCTAAACCCTACACCCCTAAACCTTAAACCCATAAACCCTAAACCCTAAACCTCAAACCCTAAACCCTAATCATATACACTAAACCCTGAACTGTATACCCTAAACCCTAAACCCTAAACGCAAAACCCCTAAACCCTAAACCTTAAACCCTATACCATAAACCCTAAACCCTAAGCCCTAACCTTAAACCTTAAACTCTAAACCCTAAACCCTAAACCCTAAGCCTAAACCCTAAACCCCAAACCCTAAACCCTAAGCCCTAGGCCCTAAAACCTAAACCCTAAACCCTTATCCCTAAACCCTAAACCCTAAACCCTAAACCCTAAACCCTAAACCCAAGACCCTAAACTCTAACCCTAAACCCTAAACCCTAAACCCTAAACCCTAAACCCTAAACCCTAAAACCTTACCGTAAACACTAAACCCTAAACACTAAACCCTAACCCCAAACCCTAAACCCAAACCCTAAACCCTAAACCCTAAACCCTCAACCCTATACACTAAACCCCAAAACCTAAACCTTAAACCTTAAATGCTAAACCCTAAACCCTAAACCCTAAACCCTCTGCCCCAAACCCTAAACCATAAATCACAAACCCTAAACCCTAAACCCTAAACCCTATACACTAAACCCTAAACCCTAAACCCTAAGCCCTAACCCTAAACCCTAAACCTTAAATCATAAACCCTAAACCCTAAATTCTCAACCGTAAACAATAAACCCTAAATCCTAAACCCTAAACCCTAAATGCTAAATCCTAAAACCTAAACATTAAACCCTAAACCATAAATCATAAACCCTAAGCACTAAACCCTAAACCCTAAACCCTAAACCCTAAGCCCTAACCCTAAACCCTAGACCCTAAACCCTAAACCCTGAACCCTAAACCCTAAATCCCGAACACTAAACCCTAAATCCTAAAACCTAACCCTATACACTAAACCCTGAACCCTATACCCTAAACCCTAAACCCTAAACACTAAACCCATAAACCCTAAACCCTAAACCCTATACCATAAACCCTAAACCCTCAACCCTAAGCCCTAACCATAAACCCTAAACTCTAGACCCTAAACCATAAACCCAAAACCCTAAGCCCAAACCCTAGACCCGAAAACTTAAACCCAAAACCCTAAACCCTAAGCCCTAAACCCTAAACCCATTTCCCTAAACCCAAACCCTAAACCCTAAACCCTAAAACCAAGACCCTAAACTCTAACCCTAAACCCTAAACCCTAAACCCTAAACCCTCAACCCTATACACTAAACCCTAAATCCTAAACCTTAAACCTTAAATGCTAAACCCTAAACCCTAAACCCTCTACCCCAAACCATAAACCATAAATCCCAAACCCTAAACCCTAAACCCTAAACCCTAAAACCTACACCCGAACACTAAACCCTAAACGCTAAATCCGCAATTCTAAATCCTAAACCCTAAACCCTAAATCCTAAATCCTACACCCTAAACCCTAAATCCTAAACCCTAAACCCTAAACCCTAAACCCTAAACACTAAAACCCTAAACCCTAAGCCCTAAGCCCTAACCCTAAAACCTAAACCCTAAACCCTTCTCCCTAAAGCATAAACCCTTAACCCTAAACCCCAAACACTAAACCCAAGACCCTAAACTCTAACCCTAAACCCTAAACCCTAAACCCTAAACCCTAAACCATATACACTAAACCTTAAAAACTCAACCCCAAACCCTAAACCCTAAACCCTTACCGTAAACCCTAAACCCAAAACCTAAAACCCCAAAGCCTAAACCCCAAAGCCTAAACCCTAAACCCTAAACCATAAACCTTAAACCTTAAACCCCATACACTAAACCCTTCCCCCTAAGCCCTAACCCTAAACCATAAACCCTAAACCCTTACCCTAAACCCTAAACCCTAAACCCTCCTAAACCCTTACCCTAAACCATAAACCCTAAACCCTATAGACAAAACCCTAAACCTTAAACCCTAAACCCTAAACCCTAACACTAAACCCTAAACCCTAAACCCTAAACCCCAAACCCAAAACCGTAAACCCTAAATCCTAAACCCCAAACCCCAAACCCAAAAACCTAAACCCTAAACCCAAACCCTAAACCCTAAACCCTAAAAACTAAACCCTAACCCCTAATCCCTAACCATAAACCCAAAACGCTCAACCCAAAACCCTAAACCCAAAACCCTAAACCCTAAACCCTAAACCCTAAACCCTAAACCCAAACCATAAACACTAAACCTGAAACACTAAACCTTAAACCCCAAACCCTAAACCTTAAATCGTAAATCAAAAACCCAAAACCGTAAACCCAAAATCCTAAACACTAAACACTAAACCCTAAACCCTTATACACTAAACTAAAAGCCCTAAAGCCAAAACCCTAAACCCTAAAACATACACCCTAACACTAAACCGTAAACGCTAACCCCTAAACCCTAAACCTCAAATCCTAAACCCTAATTACTAAACACTAAACCCTAAACCCTAAACCTCAAACTGTAAACCTAACCCTATACACTAAACCCTGAACCTTACACACTAAACCCTAAACCCTAAACCCTAAACACAAAACCCCTAAACCCTAAACCCTAAACCCTAAACAATAAACCCCTAAACCCTAAACCCTAAACCCTATAACATAAACCCTAAACCCTAAACCCTAAACCCTAACCCAAAGCCCTAAACCCTAAGCACTAAACCATAAAACCTAAACCCTAAACCCTTATCCCTAAACCCTAAACCCTAAACCCTAAACCATAGACCCTAAACCCTTAAACCTAAACCTTGAACCTAACCCGAAACCCTAACCCGAAACACTAAACCCTAAAACCTAAACACTAAACCCTAACCCTAAACCCTAAACCCTAAACCCTTACCGTAAACCCTAAACCCTAACCCCTAAACCCCAAACCCTAAACTCAAAACACTAAACCCAAAACCTAAAACCCTAAACCTTAAAACCTTAAACCCTAAACCCTAACCCTAAACCCTAAACCCTATACACAAAACCCTAAACTCAAAGTCCTAACCCTAAACCATAAAAACTAAACCCTATACCCTATACCCCAAACCCTAAACCCTCACCCTAAACCATAAACCCTAATCCCTATACACTAAACCTTAAACCCAAAACCCTAACACTAAAGCCTAAACCCTAAACCCCAAACCCTAAACCCTAAACGCTAAATCCTCAACCCTAAACCCAAAAACCTAAACACTAAACCCTAAACCCTAAACCCTAAACCCTAACCCTAAAACCTAATCCCTAACCATAAACCCTAAAAGCTAAACCCTAAACCCTAAGCTTAAATCGTAAACCCAAAACGATAAACACTAAACCCTAAACCCTAACCCTTAAACCATAAACCCTAGACCCAAAACCCTAAATCCAAAACCCCTAAACCCTAAACCCCAAACCATAAACCCTAAACCCTAAACGTTATACACTAAACCGAAAACCCTAAACCCTAAACCATAAACCATAAAACCTACACCCTAACACTAAACCCTAAACGCTAAACCCTAAACCCTAAACCCAAAATCCTAAACCCTAAACCCTACACCCCTAAACCCTAAACCCATAAACCCTAAACCCTAAACCCTAAACCTCAAACCCTAAACCCTAATCATATACACTAAACCCTGAACTGTATACCCTAAACCCTAAACCCTAAACGCAAAACCCCTAAACCCTAAACCTTAAACCCTATACCATAAACCCTAAACCCTAAGCCCTAACCTTAAACCTAAACTCTAAACCCTAAACCCTAAACCCTAAGCCTAAACCCTAAACCCCAAACCCTAAACCCTAAGCCCTAGGCCCTAAAACCTAAACCCTAAACCCTTATCCCTAAACCCTAAACCCTAAACCCTAAACCCTAGGCCCTAAACCCAAGACCCTAAATTCTAACCCTCAACCCTAAACCCTAAACCCTATAAACTAAACCCTAAACCCTAAACCCTAAAACCTTACCGTAAACACTAAACCCTAAACCCTAAACCCTAAACCCCAAACCCTAAACCCAAACCCTAAACCCTAAACCCTATACCCTAAACCTTAAACCCTAAACCCCATACACTAAACCCTAAACCATATGTCCTAACCCTAAACCATAAACCCTAAACCTTTACCGTAAACCCTATACCCTATACCCTAATCCCTAAACCCTTACCCTAAACCATAAACCCTAAGCCCTATACACTAAGCCCGAAACCCTAAACACTAAACCCTAACACTAAATCCTAAACCCTAAACCCTAAACCCCAAACCCTAAACCTTAAACCCTAAATCCTAAACCCAAAACCGTAAACCCAAAAACGTAAATCCTAAACCCCAAACCCTAAACTCTAAACCCTAAAAACTAAACCCTAAACCCTAATCCCTAACCATAAACCCTAAACGCTAAACGCAAAACCCAAGACCTAAAACCCTTACCCTAAACCCTAAACCATATGTCCTAAGCCTATACCCTATACCCTAATCCCTAAACCCTTACCCTAAACCATAAACCCTAAGCCCAATACACTAAGCCCGAAACCCTAAACCCTAAACCCTAACACTAAACCCTAAACCCTAAACCCCAAACCCTAAACCCTAAACCCTAAATCCTAAACCCTAAACCATAAACCCAAAAACCTAAACCCTAAACCCCAAACCCTAAACTCTAAACCCTAAACACTAAACCCTAAACCCTAATCCCTAACCATAAACCCTAAACGCTAAACGCAAAACCCAAGACCTAAAACCCTTACCCTAAACCCTAAACCCTAAATCCTAAACCTTAAACCTTAAATGCTAAACCCTAAACCCTAAACCCTCTGCCCCAAACCATAAACCATAAATCCCAAACCCTAAACCCTAAACCCAAAACCCTATACACTAAACCATAAACCCTAAACCCTAAGCCCTAAACCTAAACCCTAAACCTTAAATCATAAACCCTAAACCCTAAAAAATAAATCCAAAATCTAAACCCTAAACCCTAAACGCTAAATCCTAAAACCTAAACATTAAACCCTAAACCATAAATCATAAACCCTAAGCACTAAACCCTAAACCCAAAACCCTAAACCCAAAACCCTAAACCCTAAGCCCTAACCCTAAACCCTAGACCCTAAACCCTAAACCCTGAACCCTAAACCCTAAATCCCGAACACTAAACCCTAAATCCTAAAACCTAACCCTATACACTAAACCCTGAACCCTATACCCTAAACCCTAAACCCTAAACACTAAACCCATAAACCCTAAACCCTAAACCCTCTACCATAAACCCTAAACCCTCAACCCTCAACCCTAAGCCCTAACCATAAAACCTAAACTCTAGACGCTAAACCATAAACCCAAAACCCTAAGCCCAAACCCAAGACCCAAAAACTTAAACCCATAACCCTAAACCCTAAGCCCTAAACCCTAAACCCATTTCCCTAAACCCCAAACCCTAAACCCCAAACCCTAAAACCAAGACCTTAAACTCTAACCCTAAACCCAAAAACCTAAACCCTCAACCCTATACACTAAACCCTAAATCCTAAACCTTAAACCTTAAATGCTAAACCCTAAACCCTAAACCCTAAACCCTATACACTAAACCATAAACCCTAAACCCTAAGCCCTAACCCTAAACCCTAAACCTTAAATCATAAACCCTAAACCCTAAATTCTAAACCCTAAACAATAAACCCTAAATCCTAAACCCTAAACCCTAAACGCTAAATCCTAAAACCTAAACATTAAACCCTAAACCATAAATCATAAACCCTAAGCACTAAACCCTAAACCCTAAACCCTAAGCCCTAAACCCTAAACCCTAGACCCTAAACCCTAAACCCTGAACCCTAAACCCTAAATCCCGAACACTAAACCCTAAATCCTAAAACCTAACCCTATACACTAAACCCTGAACCCTATACCCTAAACCCTAAACCCTAAACACTAAACCCATAAACCCTAAACCCTAAACCCTATACCATAAACCCTAAACCCTCAACCCTAATCCCTAACCATAAACCCTAAACTCTAGACCCTAAACCATAAACCCAAAGCCCTAAGCCCAAACCTTACCCCCAAAAACCTAAACCCAAAACCCTAAACCCTAAGCCCTAAACCGTAAACCCATTTCCCTAAACCCAAACCCTAAACCCTAAACCCTAAAACCAAGACCCTAAACTCTAACCCTAAACCCTAAAAAAGATAAACCCCAAAACCAAAACCCCAACCCTATACAAACTAAACCACCCAAACCCCAATCCTAAACTTTAACCGTGTAAATGCTAAACCCTAAACCCTAAACCCTCTACCCACCCATAATAACACAATCCCAAAACCTAAACCTAACCAGAAACCCTAGACATTAAACATCAACCCTCAACACTAAGCTCTAAACAACCTAAACCGAAACCTTAAATCATACCCGAAACCCTAAATTCTAAACCCTAAACAGAAACCAGAAACGCAAACCTAAACCCTAAAGCAAAATCCAAAAA